>NC_092718.1:214003287-214233287 GCF_047496885.1 Scyliorhinus torazame | reverse complement strand
GGGAACAAGCGGGGATTCGGTCCCTTGAGAAATCCACCCTTTGTTGCCATGGGTAACTTCCATGGAAATGGGGAGCAACATCACTGGCAACAAGTTACCCCCCCCCCCCCCGACCTTTCATTGAAAGGGATCCTCACCTCCTGCCCTCCATCCAGACTAACTCCCAAGTGCAAATCAGAGGGATTGTCAAAGAAAGGAACATTTGCATTTCTAACGTGCCTTTTATGACCACAGGTTGTCGCAACAGGTTTCATAGGCAATGGACGGAATTTTCACTTTTCAGTACAGGATGTGTCAGCGGGTGGGAATAGCGGCCTTGAAACCATTGGGCCCAATGGCGGCTTTCTCTACCTTATCATTAGGAACTTAGAGAAAAAATCCCCCAAGGGGGTGGGTTGTACAATGTCACACTGGTGGGCCGGGGAGCGGGAGGGGGTCCGATTGAGACCACCCGCCAGCAATTTTTTTTATTTTTTAAAATATATTTTTATTAAGAATTTTTCAATAACAATATTTTCTACCTTACAAACAAACCCCCCCCCCCCGTAACAAAAATTAAAGAAAAAAGAACTCGCGTGGCAAGACATGAACATGGCAAGTCAATAAGATACAAAACTTTGTACAGTGGATTCTTCCCGTACATGTCAGTTTCCGGATCCTACCATGTGTTTTCTTGCTCAAATGCCGCCCAGAAAAAAAAACCTTCCCCCCCCTCCCTCCCTCCCCTCCCTCCCCCTCAACCGATGTCTCCCCCTCTTCTTTCATCTCCTGGTATATCGCCAGCACCTTGCCCTCCCCGACCCATACGCCCAAAATCACCCTATCTTGAATCCCCTGTGCCGGGAGTAGTGGAAATTCCCTCACCTGCCGCCTCACAAACGCCCTCACTTGCATGTACCTGAAGGCGTTTCCCGGGGGTAGCCCAAACTTCTCCTCCAGCGCCCCTAAGCTCGCAAACGTCCCGTCAATGAACAGGTCCCCCATTCTTCTAATCCCTGCCCGATGCCAGCTCTGAAATCCCCCGTCCATCCTTCCTGGGACAAACCGATGGTTGTCTCTGATCGGGGACCACACTGAGGCTCCCGTCGCACCCCTGTGCCGTCTCCACTGCCCCCAGATCCTTAGCGTTGCCGCCACCACCGGGCTCGTGGTATACCTTGTCGGCGAGAGCGGCAGCGGTGCCGTCACCAGCGCCCCCAGGCTTGTTCCTTTACAGGACGCCATCTCCAACCTCTTCCACGCCGCCCCCTCTCCCTCCATCACCCACTTACGGATCATTACCACGTTGGCTGCCCAATAGTAACCAGCCAAATTCGGC
Organism: Scyliorhinus torazame; assembly: GCF_047496885.1. Taxonomy (NCBI): domain Eukaryota; kingdom Metazoa; phylum Chordata; class Chondrichthyes; order Carcharhiniformes; family Scyliorhinidae; genus Scyliorhinus; species Scyliorhinus torazame. Next base: position 214,231,969 of record NC_092718.1, on the reverse strand, counting down.
AACGCCAACCCTCTTCTATCTCTACTATGCTCCAAGAACCCCCTCCTTACCCTCGGGGTCTTGCTTGCCCACGCAAATCCCGTAACGCTCCTGATACCCTCTTAAAAAAGGCCTTAGTGATCGCAATTGGGAGGCATTGGAATACAAAAGGAAATCTCGGGAGGACCACCATTTTAACCGACTGTACCCTACCCGCCAGCCAGAGTGGCAACATGTCCCACCTTTTAAAATCCTCCTCCATCTGTTCCACCAACCGCGACAAATTAAGTTTGTGCAGTGCCCCCCAGCTCCTAGCTACCTGAATCCCCAAGTATCGAAAGCTCCTTTCCACCCTCCTCAACGGTAGGTCGTCTATCCCTCTTCCCTGGTCCCCCGGATGGATCACAAAGAGCTCACTCTTTCCCACATTGAGCTTATAGCCCGAAAAGTCTCCAAACTCCCGTAGGATTTGCATTACCTCAACCATCCCCTCCACTGGATCCGTCACATACAGCAACAGGTCGTCTGCGTACAGCGACACTCTATGTTCCTCTCCCCCTCGAACCACCCCCTTCCATTTCCCCGACTCCTTTAACGCCATGACCAAAGGTTCAATTGCTAATGCGAACAGCAGAGGGGACAGGGGGCACCCCTGCCTCGTCCTTCGATACAGCCGGAAATACTCCGACCTCCGCCGGTTCGTGACCACACTCGCCACCGGGGCTTTATGCAGGAGCGTAACCCAACTGATAAACCCTCCCCCGAACCCAAACCTCCTCAACACTTCCCAGAGATACTCCCACGCTACCCGATCGAAGGCCTTCTCCGCGTCCATGGCTGTCACTATCTCCGCTTCTCCCTCCACCAATGGCATAATTATCACATTTAGGAGCCTTCGCACATTAGTATTTAACTGCCTACCCTTTACGAATCCCGTCTGGTCCTCGTGAATCACCCCCGGGACACAGTCCTCAATCCTCATGGCCAACATTTTTGCCAGCAACTTAGCATCTACATTAAGGAGCAAGATCGGTCTGTATGACCCACATTGCAGTGGGTCCTTATCCCGCTTCAAGATCAAAGAGATCGTCGCCTCCGACATTGTCGGGGGCAGGGTCCCCCCTCCCTTGATTCATTGAAGGTCCTTACCAGCAACGGGGCTAACAGGTCTACATACTTCCTGTAGAACTCCACCGGGAACCCATCCGGCACCGGGGCCTTCCCTGCCTGCATGCTCCCCAGTCCTTTAACCAGCTCCTCCACCCCAATTGGCGCCCCCAGACCAGCCACCTCCTGCACCTCCACCCTTGGGAACCTCAACTGATCCAAGAATTGCCGCCTCCCCTCTTTTCCCCCTGGGGGCTGGGACCTATACAGTGCCTCGTAAAAGGCCTTAAAAGCCTCATTCACTTTCCCTGCACTCCGCACCGTAGTTCCCCTGCCATCTTGGACTCCACCTATTTCCCTCACTGCCATCCTCTTACGGAGCTGGTGTGCCAGCATCCGGCTCGCCTTCTCCCCACATTCGTATATCGCCCCCTGTGCCTTCCTCCACTGTGCCTCTGCCTTCCCTGTGGTCAACAGGTCGAACTCCGCTGGAGACTTCGTCTCTCCCTGAGTAGTCCCTCATCAGGGGCCTCTGCATAGCTCCTGTCCACTCTTAAAATCTCCCCCACTAACCTCTCCCTTTCCCTGCCCTCTCTCTTCACCCTGTGAGCCCTGATGGAGATAAACTCTCCCCTGACCACCGCCTTCAGCGCCTCCCATACTACTCCCACCTGCACCTCCCCGTTGTCGTTAGCCTCCAGATACCTTTCAATACACCCCCGCACCCTCCCGCACACTTCCTCGTCTGCCAGCAGTCCCACATCCAACCTCCACAACGGGCATTGGTCCCTCTCCTCCCCCAGCTCCAGCTCCACCCAGTGTGGGGCGTGGTCTGAAATGGCTATGGCCGAATACTCCGTTCCCTCCACTTTCGGGATCAATGCCCTGCCCAGAACAAAAAAATCTATCCGGGAGTAGGCCTTATGTACGTGGGAGAAAAAAGAAAATTCTCTGGCCAAAGGACTGGCAAATCTCCACGGATCTACTCCCCCCATCTGATCCATAAACCCCCTAAGCACCTTGGCCGCAGCCGGCCTCCTCCTCGTCCTAGATCTGGAACGATCTAATGCTGGGTCCAGTACCGTGTTAAAACCCCCACCCATTATCAAATTCCCTGCCTCCAGGTCCGGAATACGCCCCAACATCCGCTTCATGAATCCAGCATCGTCCCAGTTTGGGGCATATACATTCACCAGTACCACCTCCGTCCCCTGCAACCTACCACTCACCATCACGTATCAGCCTCCCTTGTCCGCTACTATGTTCTTGGCCACAAACGACACCCCCTTTCCCACCAATATTGCCACCCCTCTATTCTTCGCATCCAGCCCCGAATGGAACACCTGTCCCACCCATCCCTTCCTTAACCTGACCTGATCTGCCACCTTCAGATGTGTCTCCTGAAGCATGACCATGGCTGCCTTCAGTCCCTTTAGGTGCGCGAACACTCGGGCCCTCTTAACCGGCCCATTTAGGCTTCTCACATTCCACGTGATCAGCCGGATTGGGGGGTTACCCCCCCCCACACACACCCCCGTGCCGAATAGCCATCTCCTATCTTAGGCCAGCCACGTGCTCGCGCCTCCCGCACCCTCCAGTCCCCCAGGTGGGGGACCCCCTCCCCGACCACCTCTTCCATTTTCAGTTCCCCCTCGGACAGTGAAGCAGCAACCTTAAACTTCCCCCCCTTCGCTAGATCCACATCTAGCTCTTTTGCTCCCCCATATTACTTCCGTGAGTCAGCTGACTTCTGCTGACCCCGGCTTCCCCCGCCTTCCCGTTGATCTCCCCCGTGTGGGAGTCTCTCCTCCTCCTTACCTTCCTCCATCCCCCCCCACTTTTGCCGGGGAGAAAAAGCCCGCGCTTTCCTGAGCTAGCCCCACCGCCTTTGGCGCAGCTCCTATTGCGGCCATTATCCCAGTTCCCTCATCCCCGAGTCTCACCTCCCTCCAGCACCGACGCCCACATTCCCCATCATCATCATTTTGTCTACAGAAAAGAAAAAAGGAAATTTTAGGAATTTTAACCAGAACTCTACCCACATCCCCATCCATCATCCCACCCACAAAATATTCTTTACCCATATTTACAACCCCATATACAACCACATCCCCTCAGTTCAAGTCCAGTTTTTCCATCTGAATAAAGGTCCAAGCCTCTTCTTGCGTTTCAAAATAATGGTGTCTGTCCTGATAAGTGACCCACAGTCGCGCAGGATGCAGCATGCCGAACCCGACTCTTTGTCTATGCAGCACCGCCTTGGCCCGGTTGAAGCCAGCTCTCCTCTTTGTCACCTCCGCGCTCCAATCCTGGTACACTCGGATCACCGCGTTCTCCCATCTGCTGCTCCGCACCTTCTTGGCCCATCTCAGCACACTTTCTTTGTCCACGAAGCGGTGGAACTTGCCACTATCGCCCTTGGCGGCTCATCTGCCTTGGGTCTCCTCGCCAGGACCCGATGAGCTCCTTCCAGCTCCAGGGGGGTCGGAGAGGCCTCCGCACCCATCAGCGAATGGAGCATCGTACTCACGTACGCCCCGGCATCAGCTCCCTCCACTCCTTCGGGAAGACCCAGAATCCGAAGGTTCTTCCTCCTCGACCTGTTCTCCAGGACCTCAATTCTCTCGGCCCACCTCCTGTGCACCGCCTCGTGCGGCTCCATTTTTACCGCCAGGCCCAGGATCTCGTCCTCGTTGGTATTCACTTTATCATTCACCTCACGAAGCTCCACCGCCTGGGTCGTCTGAGTCTCCTTCAGCCCCTTGATCGCCAGCAGCATCGGCGCCAGCGCCTCCTTTTTCAGCTCCTCCACACATCGCTTGAGGAACTCCTGCTGGTCTGGCCCCCACACTGCTCGCTCTCCGCCCTCCACCATCTTGTCTTTTTCCCCTTGTTTTGGTCTCTGCTCCAGAGCCTCTTTCCTCGTCGCTCCACCACTGATCTCTGCCATATATTGTGAGGGGGGGCCCTCACTGCACCTTCCCACATGGGATTAAATCAAAACAGCTCCGTTGGGGCTCCTCTGGAGAGCCCGAAAGTCCGTAGTCGCGGGAGCTGCCAAAACGCACGGCTTAGCTCCGCATCGCCGCGACCGGAAGTCGCAATTTTGTTTTTTAAAGATCAGGGTGCCCTTTTTAAAGACCATGCAATACACAAAAGTCAAAATAGAACCCCCTCAACCCGTACCCATTCACCCCATGCAACAGGAAAATCCCCACCCCCCACCCCCACCCCACAGTGCTGCCTGGACATGACCCTCTCCCCTGGGCAATGTACTCACCTGAGCTCCTCTGGCGGGTCTGCCTGCCAGCTGCACATCCTGGGAGACCAGTTGTAATACATAGCGATGTGAACAGACAATGTAATGGGGATGGGATTATCAGACATAGAGGCTCGACAGACTCGAGGGTAGGGAAAGATCTTGTGCTGTTCCCCTATATGTGTGTTAAACAGGGAGGGTGGAGGAGTGTTGGGATCGGGCTGGGGGGGTGGCGCGTGCTGGGTGCAGCATCCAGCATCCAGAGAATTAAGTTCCACCTCTCCGTGTTGCTACCAATGAGCGGGGTAAAGTTACCTATTTAGCAGGTTGTTTTGTGACATCCTTTACTCCATCTCATTTACCTCTCAATTAGCACCACAATAACTCAGGTGAAACTGTTATTCGAGCTATCAGGAGTAGCTCGCCTACTGTCAAGGTTTTCAGGAGAAAACATACACATATATCGATGTGTCAAAAGGCAAGCTGCTGTCATCTATTTACATTTTCTTTAGCCAAGCATAGAAGCCATCTTCGCAAACAGTCTGCTCCCGAGGACATCAACGCGTTGTCTAGGTTACAAATACAGATGGGGCTATAAATGCGGCATGTTATGCCGTCTCCATGGCAATGTTGCTGCGAGTGATAATCTAGTGTAATAATGGTGCTTAAATCTTGAATTGACACGTGCAGAGACTTTGAAAGGGACAAAGAGGAACTCCTCAAATACAGCGTTGGGCCTGATTTTAAATCGTTGTTCACTGGATGTGATTTGAACAGGTTAAAATCAGGCCCGATGCGACAGGGTATTCCTGACAGGCTGCGCACCAGATGGCACTAAGTGAATCGGCTCCAGCTTGTATGATCTCCTGTCCCTGGCAACCAATGTGCGGTAGTAAAGCTTATCTTTTATTTAGAGGACGGTTGCTCCGGCTTAGAGTGCCCTACCAGAAACAGCGCAAGAAGCAGAATAAAAGATCTCGCCTTTAGGGTGCACCTCAGAAGTGCTTCACAGGCAATTAAGTATTTTTGAAGTGTAGTCACAGTTGCAATGTAGGAGATGTGGCAGCAATTTGCGCACAGCAAGATTCCACAATCAGCAAGGTAACCATGATTCAGATCATATCTGTCTTTGCGATGTTGGATGAGGGATACCTGTGATGTGGAGATGCCGGCGTTGGACTGGGGTGAGCACAGTAAGAAGTCTTACAACACCAGGTTAAAGTCCAACAGGTTTGTTTCGATGTCACTAGCTTTCGGAGCGCAGCTCCTTCCTCAGGTGAATGAAGAGGTATGTTCCAGAAAGATATATATAGACAGATTCAAAGATGCCAAACAATGCTTGGAATACAAGCATCAGCAGGTGATTAAATCTTTACAGATCCAGAGATGGGGTAACCCCAGGTTAAAGAGGTGTGAATTGTGTCAAGCCAGGACAGTTGGTAGGATTTTGCAGGCCAGATGGTGGGGGGTGAATGTAATGCGACATGAATCCCAGGTCCCGGTTGAGGCCACACTCATGAGAGGGATGAGGGATAAACATTGGCCTGGACACCAGGGATAATCCCTTTTGTTTCTTTGAACCGTACCCCACAACCTTTTTACATCTTTTCTCATTCAATTATGGTATGTGGGCCTCACTGGCAGTGGCGGGCCTACATTTTTGGGGCCCTGAAGCTTGAACTGTTATGGGGGCCCCTTCGCAACCAGCAACGAGGTCTGGGTAACCACTGTTATCTTCTTCAATGGGGTTGTTCCACGACAGATCACCACAAATTTTTTTAAAATTTAACCGCTACATCTCAGATTTTGATTAAAATTGCTGAACTGGATTATCTCACATGTCAAAGTCACTGATGTGAATAAAAATTTCCTATGCCGTATAGTTTTCGAGTTATGGGGGGATGAAAATTAGGGCAATGTTATATACATGCATGATGCATCATAGAATGATGAGATAAAACAGAAAAGACCACAGTCAATATAATCTCTTGTTTTAGACACCTATGAGAATACATACTACATGAAGCACATTTTACAAAATACACTTTTTTCTGTTTTTTCTAGCAACATATTCACGTACAGTTTTGTCATATGAGAGCTTCCTAGAGACAATATGCATTTTCTAGAGACAATATGCATAAAGAATTTAAGCGCTCTTCAGTCATGGTAGACCAAAATTTGTTCTTTATAAAGGGTAGCTTTGAAAAATTCCTTTCTGCTTCACAGCTCGTGATAGGCATTGTCAAGTACAGCTTAAGCACAGTAGTAATATTGGGGAACACTTCAATTAGGTGTTGCTCACAAATAAGCTGAAGAACTTCTGCGCATTGCATTTTAGATGGCGTGTTTTCTTCTGTGTACTGGGATTTCCTAAGGTGCAAATATTCTTTGAACTGATAACACTCATTTACTAATTTGTGGTCAATATCATCTTTGTAATACGATATTATAAATTTAATACTGTCCTCATCAATTTCAGAATTGTTCACCAATTCTGAGAGGAACTTGAACCTTTTCACAATCTGCTCAGATGGGTCAATCCTCTTGCGTAACTGGGTTATCAAGCAGTCATAGAGTTGATATAGAACTTCTATCCTAAATTTGTCAGCTCCTCTCAAAGAAGCAATACCACTTGTTCCATCTGAAAATTTCCTTGTAACAATGCGTTTGGAAGCATTGAGGTGATATCTTCACACAAACCTTTTGCTTCTGATTCATAGTGTGCAATCCTATCGGCTGAATTTTCTCTGAGTTCTTTAACAAACGAAAGTAAAGATGATAGCAGAAGATAACCTTCAAATACATCAAAACCAGGGGTTTGGAGTTTCTTACTTGTTTTGTTGAAACAACTTCTTCCCAAACGACTGTTAAAATAGCATATTCCAGCTTTACCAATTTGTGGTATAAATTCTTTGCATCTCGTTTACATTCAGGCTTCTCTTCTGCGTCTTCAAAAATATGTTTGAGAGTTTGTAAAATACCCATATATCCATTTTTAATTGCCCGGACTGCTTCATAGTGTGCAGACCATCTAGTTACACTTAAGCTCTTTAGAGAAAGATGTAGATTGCCCTGTGTGTTTAAAATCCCCCATCTTTGTGGAGATCCAGAAAAGAAGACATACAGCTCCTGCAAAATGCCAAAATAGTCAACAACTTGAGGTACAGTAGACACTGCCTTTTCTCCAACAAGGTTAAGTGAATGGGCTGCACATGGTACATAGTCTGCGTACCTGTTAGTGTTTTTAAAGAGTGCTTGCAGCCCTTTCTCCGAGCCCTTCATGTTAGACGCATTATCGTAGGACTGACCACGGATATTTTCAAGTGAAAGCTTATGTTCACCCAGGACTTGTTGTATTTTGTTGAACAAGGTCGGGGATGAATGGTTTTCTATTGGTAAAAATGTTAAAAATCTCTCACAGGGTTTTCCATTATAGCAGTGTCGAACCACAATTACCAGCTGATCAACATGTGTCAGGTCAGGCGTAGAATCAACAATAATAGAGTAGTATTTGGTACACACGGTTGCCCCTGTTTGTCGGTGGTGGAAGGAGTAAATGTTTGTGGAAGGGGGAGGAAGCGGGCTGCATTGTCCTGGTTGGGTGTCAAGCTTCCTGAGTGTTGCTGGAGCTGCGCTCATCCAGGCAAGTGGAGAGTATTCCACTACACTCCTGACTTGTGCTTTGTCGATGGTGGACAGGCTTTGGGAAGTCAGGAGGTGAGTTACTCATCGCAGGATTGCTAGTCTTTAACCTGCCCTGGTAGCCACAGTATATATATGGCTGTTCCAGTTCAGTTTCTAATCAATGGTAACCCCAGGATATTGATACATCTGCATGAATCTTGAACTAGGGGCCCACTGTTTAAAAATAAGGGGTCGCCTGTTCAAGACAGGGAAAGGAGAATGTTTTTCTCAGGAGAGGGGCATGAATCCATTGAACTCGGTGGCGGCACGTGGCGCAGTGGTTAGCACTGGAACTGCGGTGCTGAGGACCCGGGTTCGAATCCCGGCCCTGGGTCACTGTCCGTGCGGAGTTTGCACATTCTCCCCGTGTCTGCGTGGGTTTCGCCCCCACAACCCGAAAGATGTGCTGGGTAGATGAATCGGCCATGCTAAATTGCCCCTTAATTGGAAAAAAAATAATTGGGTACTCTAAATTTATTTTTAAAAATTAATCCATTGAACTCTCTTCCACAAATTTGCACCACGGTGGTGCAGTGGTTAGCACTGCTGTCTCACGGCGCCGAGGTCCCAGGTTCGATCCCGGACCCGGGTCACTGTCCGTGTGGCGTTTGCACGTTCTCCCCGTGTCTGCGCAGGTTTCGTTCCCACAACCCGAGAGATGTGCAGCGTAGGTGAATTGGACAAATTACCCCTTCGTTGGAAAAAAAGATTTGGGTACTTTAAATTTAAAAAAAACTCTCTTCCACAAAAGGGAGTGGAAGCTGTACCTTGAATATTTTCAAATCAGAGTGAGATAGATTCTTGATTGACAAGAGGATGAAAATTTATTGGGGGTCGGCAGGAATGTGGGATTAAGGTCACAATTAGATCAGCCATGACCTTACTGAATGCCTGCTCCTAATCCTTATGCCTGTATGTAAACAGTTTAGGTCTGAGTTAAGTTTAGTTAGGGGAACGGTGTGGTAAACCACGTTATTGTGTGTATTGTATTATATTCACTGTGCTGTGTTGTACATGGCTCCTCCCCTCGGGGCTTCTGTATAAAAGTGGCTAATGTCCGCCTCCGACCCAGTTCGGGACCAGAGGCAGGAGGCTTGCTGTTTAGTGTATTAAAGCCCCAGTTATGTTCATCACTCGTCGTCTATTATTGATGGTGTATCAAATGTTTTTTGTGCTAACAAAATCCTGAAGCCCGCGCCCCCTCACCTTACCAGGACAGTGTAAACCACACACTGCCTATTTTTCCCCCTCAGAGCACATGCTTTTGTCTCTGGGCTAGAAAGAACTGGAGGATCCTCTGAGGTCGGATCTTTTGGCTAAGATCAAGTGTATATTTGATCAAGGGAAGCTGAGGATTTCGATGTCGATTGTGCATTGGAGAACACGGAGGGATTGAAGTCGTCGAAGAGGAAACGTTTAGAGCTCTGCTGCTATTGGTGGATCTATATGCTGGTCTAAGCCTCTGGTTTAGACCTAACGCCGATACAGTTTAGATTCAACGTGTGAGCTATGGCTGCAGCTGCATCCCGACCACCAGGCTGGGGAGTGCGAAACACTGTCCGAGTTACAGTGAAGAAGTCGGAAGGGGAGTCACCTGTGGACCGCAATTTCTTCGTGAAGCGGGTGCTGCTCGAGTGCTGCGGGTTTCAAGCAACAGATATCTTCTGCTTGCAAGACTTCCCCAACAATGGATATTTTGACGTCATCTTCAAGAGTGTCGCAGCTTGCATCAAATTCTTGAACGTGTTCAAAGAAAAAGGTAACCAGAGCCCCCTGTCTATCCTGACTGCGGAGCCTCTGTTTACGCTACCGTCACAGCAAAACCGGGTTGTTACACTGCACACGTACAACCCCCACGTCCCCGTGTCTGATGTGCTCACGTTCCTCGCCAGGTACGTCGAGCTGAAAAGTAACAGCGTGCAACTGAAGGACACCTTTGGCATCTGGACAAGTGAGCACCAGATCAAGGTGACTCTGAGACTGCGACGGAACCATCCTGCATCCCCCCTCCAGTTTCGCCATTGGAGGAAATCGTGGCTACCTCTACTACGTGGGACAGCCACGGGTATGCCGCACCTGTGGCAAAACGGGGCATGTTGCCACCAACTGCAATGTCACCTTCTGCAAAAACTGCAGGCAGGAGGGACACATGTCGAAGGACTGCAAGGAAGACAAGTGCTGCAACCTGTGTGGGGAGGCCGGCCACCTTTACAGGGCCTGCCCGAAACGCGGGGCAACGTACGCACAAATCATCAGCGGCGGAGTCAAAAAGACGACCACAGGTTCATGCACCCTCCATCGACAAAGACACCACAGCACAGAATGCTGAAAATCAACAGAAGGGCCCTCAACAAAAAGCCCCAGCTCAACCTGACAACTCAACCCCAACCTCATCTGACGAGGAAGACTCAATGGAAGAGGATGGAATGAAGAATCAAGAGCCCTGGGAAACGGTGAACAGGGACAAACGAAAGAGGAAACAAAAAAATGGACGGAGGAAACCCAAGATGGGGAATGGCAAAAAGCGGCACCTTTCAGCCAGTGGTCGGAGCGCCGACACCTCCTCCGATGAGGGAAAACAAGACAAGAATCAGCTTCAAATAAAGAGGTAAAGTAGCAATGTAGAACGGGATGCACAGACCCCCCAGACCACAGACAGGGAAGGAAATAAAGCACGTCGAGATCATCAACCTCTGGTGGATGGGAACAGCAATATAACCAACGGACACCAAACGCCGGACATTCAAAATAAAGTCACAGACCAACTCCAGAAATTAACAAGCAGCAACAACCCAGGCGAAAACCGGCCTGCAGCCCCAACACCCACTGAATGCCACGACGAACGCCAGGGCTACACTATCCCCCCAATGCATCCCCGTCGGGTTCACGGGCCCAGTGCGGACCAGGATAGCTTTCTCAGCCCTGCAACTGTGCAACAGTTTGCGAGCACCACCGGCATGCTGGGAAACATTCAACAGCTGGAACACCCAACTGCATAGACTCTGGACTCTGAGACTGGTAAATCTACCTTTTTTTAAATGGGGTTTAAAATTGCATCGATTAATGTGCGAAGCATTAAAGATACTTTGCGGTGAGTAGCCACACTCGGCTACTTAGCAAATGTGAAAGCCGACCTACTGTTCCTGCAGGAGTGTGGAATTCCTCACCTCAGCAACTACAGGCGCTGGTCGAGCTGGTGGTCCCACGGGCCATCCATCTGGTCAGGAGGAAACGACTGTCGTTCCTCCGGCCTGGGTCTTCTGCTGTGGGGAGGCAACTTCACCATCTCCGACATTAAGGAGGTAGTGGCTGGACGCCTCCTTGTAGCAGACGTTAAATACAAAAACGTCCCTCTCAGACTCATTAACGTGTATGCCCCGGCCGTAAAGAGTGAGCGGCTGCCAGTCCTTCAGCAACTCCTGCTGCTGTTGGCCACCTCCAAGCCTGTCATTCTGGGCGGTGACTTCAACTGCATCATCGATGCGGCTGGACGATCCAGCAGAGCCAACAGCAAACTAGACGCTACGTCCAGGCTCCTCATGGAAACGGTAAAAGACGCCAAGCTGCTCGACGTCTTCAGCAACCCTGCAGACGGAGCGCAGCGTAGATACACATGGTCACGGCCAGACGGGTCCGTCCGCTCCAGGATAGACTTCTTTGTGTCCCGTGCTTTCACGGTCAGGTCCACCGTCGTTAAGCCGGTGTTCCTCTCTGACCACTGCCTCCTACTGGCCGACTGCCACCTGCAGGGGGCGGGCAGGGGGACATGGAAGCTGAATGTAAAACTGTTGACTCCAGACAACCTCGAGGAACTTAAAAGGGATTACAAAGGTTGGAGAACCGTGAAACCCCTCTTTGAGTCTCCACATCTCTGGTGGGAAGCAATCAAGGGGAACATCAAAAGTTTCTTCATCCTCAAAGGCATTCAAAAGGTGAGAGAGAGACGAGGGGCCATGTCCAGGCTCCAGAAATGTATGCAGAATTTGTTCCAGCTGCAGTCGATGGGGGTTGATGTCAAGGAGGATCTCCAAGAGGTGAAGAGCCAGCAAGCCTCACTCTACACCTCGGAGGCCTCCAAGGTCATCTTCCGTTCCAGAGTCCGCTCCATAGAGCAGGATGAAAAGTGCTCACGCTTCTTCTTCCAAAAGGTGCACAGAGAGACCTCTGTGATCAGCAGCCTGAAGGAAGAAGATGGCTCTGTAAAGTCATCGCAGTCTGACATCCTGAGGATCAGCAAATCCTTTTATGCCGGACTGTATGATATGAAGCAAACAGATAATACTGTTTCCCAGACCTTCCTGTCGTCTATCACGGAGGCCTAGGTGACAGCGAGCGGGAAAACCTGGACAAACTGCCACCTCTGGAAGAGCTGACAAAGGCCGTCAGGTCCTTTGAGACGAGTAAAACTCCCGGAAGCGACGGCTTACCGGTTGAGTTGTATTCGGCTCTGTGGGACTGGATGGGCCCAGGCCTGCTGGAAGTGTACGAGAGTATGCTTCTGGACAGCAGCATGTCAGAATCCATGAGGAAAGGCATCATCACCCTCATCTACAAGCAGAAGGGGGAAAAGGGAAGAAATTCGAAATTGGCGCCCCTTTTCACTGCTAAATGTAGATTATAAAATTCTAGCCAAGGTCATCGCCAATCGGGTCAGGTCTGCTCTGGAGTCGGTGATCTACCCTGACCAGACCTGTGCTGTACCCGGCAGGAAGATCTCTGATAGCCTCGGGCTACTCAGGGATACGATCGCATACGTGCAGGACAGGAGGGTGGACACCTGCCTCATCAGCCTTGACCAGGAGAAGGCTTTTGACAGAATATCGCACACCTACATGATGGATGTGCTCTCCAAAATGGGGTTTAGAACATAGAACATAGAACAATACAGCGCAGTACAGGCCCTTCGGCCCACGATGTTGCACCGAAACAAAAGCCATCCAACCTACACTATGCCATTATCATCCATATGTTTATCCAATAATTTGGGGAGGGAATTCGCAATTGGATCAAACTGCTCTCCACAAACATCTATAGCGCAGTCTCAATCAATGGGTGGAAATCAGAAGAGTTCCAGATCAAATCTGGAGTCAGGCAGGGCTGCCATCTCTCCTCGGCCCTGTTTGTGTGCTGCATAGAACCCTTTACTGAGTCCATCAGAAAGGATCCGGGTATAAGGGGAGTGACGCTCCCAGGCAGCGGAGGCGTGCAAGCTAAGGCCTCCCTGTACATGGACGACGTCGCAGTCTTCTGCTCGGATCCCGCGTCTGTACGCAGGCTCTTGAATGCCTGCGACCAGTTTGAACTGGCCTCGGGAGCCAAGGTAAACTGCGGAAAGAGCGAGGCCATGTTCTTTGGGAACTGGGCCGACCGGTCCTTTGTCCCCTTCACTGTCAGGTCAGATTACCTGAAGGTGCTGGGGATATGGTTCGGAGCGGCTGGGGCGTGCACCAAAAACTGGGAGGAGCGCACAAGGTAAGACAGAAACTGGGCTGGTGGGAGCAACGCTCCCTCTCCATTGCGGGCAAAACCCTGGTCATCAGGTGTGAGGCACTCTCGGTGTTACTGCACGTAGCGCAGGTCTGGCCCAATACCCGACCCTACACCACAGCAGTCACCCGGGCCATCTTCAAATTCATCTGGAGATCCAAAATGGACCGTGTCCGAAGGGACACCATGTACAAACCTCTGGATAAGGGAGGGAGAAATGTATCCAGCGTCTCCCTCATCCTGATGGCCACCTTTGTGTCCAGCTGCATCAAGCTGTGCGTGGACCCCCAGTATGCAAACACCAAGTGTCACTACATACTGAGGTTCTACCTGTCCCCAGTGTTACGAAGGATGGGCCTGGCCTCATTGCTGCGGAACGCTCCAAGTAGTTGGACCATGCCGTACCACCTGTCCCTCGTGGAAAAGATTTTGAAGAAAAACACCTTTGACCACAAGGCAATGAAGCAGTGGTCAGCACGTAATGTCCTCGAGGCCCTCAGGGAAAAGGAGACTGTGGAGGACGTTGGACGGTTCCCTGAGCAGACTGTCAGAGTCATCTGGCAGAACGCCTCATTACCAGAACTTACAAACAAGCACCAAGGCCGAGCTTGGCTGGTGGAGAGAAGGGCCCTCCCTGTCAGATTCTTCATGTACACCCGAAGGCTCAGCGCCGTTGCACGCTGCCCTCGGAGTGGCTGTGGGGGAAATGAGACGGTCACCCACCTCCTTGTGGAATATGCCTTTGCAAAGAAAGACTGGAGAGAGATGCAGTGGTATTTGTCAAGGTTCATCCCGAGCAGCTCTGTGACACAGGACTCTGTGCTTACGGACTGTATCCAGGGACACACACCGAAACAAACATCAACTGCTGCTGGAAGGTCATCAACTCAGTGAAAGACGCTCTTTGGTCTGTCCGAAACTTGCTGATCTTCCAGTGCAAAGAATTGTCCTCGACCGAGTGTTGCAGACTGGCACATTCCAAGGTCCAGGACTACGTGCTGAGGGACGCACTCAAGCTTGGGGCAGCTGCCACCAAGGCGCAATGGGGAAAGGCCACTGTGTAAGGTCTTACCAGCAATGTACACCGAGGGGCGGGTAACAGTGTAAACCCCCCCCCTCGGTCTGGGTCATTAACACTCCAATGTATGAAAGAAACATGACGATGTAAATGTTTAAGAAGGAATTATAACGAAAAGAGCGATATGTGTGTAATGTTATCAAAATTGAATGGAAGAAAGTCAAGGGAATGTGTAACTCTGATGGAAATGTACAGTCAAGGCAATTCGAAATGTTCTGTAATGTTTATTATAGATTTTATGAATAAAGTATATTTTTCGTTAAAAAAAAAATCCTCTGAGATCGGATTGACAAGAGCAGGAAGTAGCAGATGTAGATTGTCAATCAACTTGGAGACAGCTCCGGCAACTTGTAACGCACTGAGCAGCAAACAGACGAATGGGATCCAAGGCAGGGTCAACAAGCCGGTCACCCTCGTCCCCGGGCCCCGAGAACGATCCCAGGAAAAAAGAACAAAGGTAGATTTTAAGGAAGGAATTCCCTCCTCATTTTACAGGGTCACACCTTCTGTGAACAGGTTGTTCCTCGTTTGCCTGGGAAACAGTGAAAGGTCTTTTGTTTAAAAAAAGGGGTAGCAAGACTTGGGATGCATGAAAAGTTACGTATTAAATCCCATAAACAGCAATTATAATTTTTGAGCAGTAATTTGGGTGGGAAAGAAGTAGGAAATTAGCCACAACCTCACGGAATGACAGAGCGGACCTAGAGGGCTGTAGGGCCTATTTCGGAAGCTCACTAAACCACCAGGCCGTCTGTTTTTGATCTTGGATAAGGTATAAACATTGTGCAAGACACTATGGAGAACTTGGTTGCCTTATTCAAATAGTGCCATGTGCGATATATTGCTGTATACTGAAAGAATGAGACGTGATCTCATTCAAACATGTAGAATTCTTACAGGGCACAATAGGGTAGACACAGGAATGAGGTTTCCCTTGGATGGGGGTATGGTGGGGTCAGGAACCAGGAACGCTCTCAGAATAAGGGGCAGGCCATTTAGGACTGAGATGAGGAGGGGTTTCTTCACTCAGAGGGTTGTGAAACTTTGGAATTCTCTGCCCCAGAGGGCAGTGCCAGGCTCAGTCATTGAGTAAGTTCAAGTATGAGATTAGCACCGCAGTCTCACAACGCGGAGGTCCCAGGTTCGATCCCGGCTCTGGGTCGCTGTCCGTGTGGAGTTTGCACATTCTCCCCGTGTTGAGAACACAGAACATACAGTGCAGAAGGAGGCCATTCAGCCCATCAAGTCTGCACCAAACCACTTAACCCCTCACTTCTACCCTACCCCCGTAACCCAATAACCCCTCCTAACCTTTTTTGGACACTAAGGGCAATTTATCATGGCCAATCCACCTAACCTGCACGTCTTTGGACTGTGGGAGGAAACCGGAGCACCCGGAGGAAACCCACGCAGACACGGCGAGAACGTGCAGACTCCCCACAGCCAGTGACCCAGCAGGGAATCAAACCTGGGACTCTGGCGCTGTGAAGCCACAGTGCTAGCCACCTGTGCTACCATGCTGCCCTAGTGCTACCGTACTGCCCTAGTGTTTGATTGGGTTTCGCCCTCACAACACAAAGATGTGCAGGCTAGGTGGATTGGACACGCTAAATTGCCCCTTAATTGGAAAAAATAAATTGGGTCCTCTAAATTAAAAAAAGAAAAAAAAAAGAAGAAAAAAAAAGATTGAGATCGATAGATTTCCATACATCAAAAACATCGAGGGTTACGAGGACAGCGCAGGAAAATGGGGTTCAAGTGGAAGAGCAGGCATGATCTCATTGAATGATGGAATGGGTTTAAAGGGCCAAATGGCCTACTTCTTATGCCCATCTTAGAGGGAAGACAGGGCCCCAGTTTGACATCTCAGTTAGAGAGCACACCTCCGGCAGCGCAGCACTCCCTCAGTAATGTACTGGGAGTGCTGCCTTAATTTCTGTACTTCTTGAGTGGTCCTTGAACCCACAACCTTCTTACTTTGAGGCAGTAAAGCAACCAACTGAACCCCAGCTGACACAAAGCCAGGGGCAGAGCATCTACAGGGTAAATTTGATTAGAGTTAAAAGCTATTCTGTGGGCGTAACAGTTGGTTAGCACTGCTGCCTCACAGCGCCGAGGATCTGGGGTCGATCCCGGCTCTGGGTCACTCTCCGTGTGGAGTTTGTACATTCTCCCCATGTCTGTGTGGGTCTCCCCCCACAGCCGAAAAAGAATTGCAGGGCCGGTGGATTGGCCACTTAATTGGGGGTAAAAAAAAGAATTGGAAGGCAGCACGGTGGCGCAAGTGATTAGCACGGTTGCCTCACGGCGCCGAGGTCCCAGGTTCGATCCCGGCTCTGGGTCAGTGTCCATGTGGAGTTTGCACATTCTCCCCGTGTTTGCGTGGGTTTCGCCCCCACAACTCAAAAGATGTGCAGGATAGGTGGATTGGCCACTGCTAAAGTGCCCCTTAATTGGAAAAAATGAATTGGATACTCTAAATTTAAAAAAAAAAGAATTGGGTACGCTAAAATAAAAAAAAGTTAAAAGCTGTCCTCAGCAGGAACTGTGAAAAAGACACGAGGAATGACAAAGAGGAGGTAAATTTCTATTTCTGTTCCAGTGCAAAATGTTAAACATATTGATGTCAGTGATGGTTCAGGCTGCTAACTATCCAGTTCCCAGTTAATTAACAGCTAAATCCTTCTCTAACTCTGTTTCATGAAACTATACCTCAGCCCTAATGTGACACTGAATGTCAGCACTCATTTCCGGAAAGTGATATTGTGCCGTGATTATCGGTATCAGGTTTATAGTGCTGAGGTTCAGATGGTTCGTTCTGGGCATCGCACCGAAGGAAGGATGTGAAGGCACTGGAGAGAGTGCAGAAAAGATCCACGTGGATGGTTCCAGGTTACACAGATAGATCAGAGAGGCTGGACTATTTTCCTTGGGGAAGATTGAGGAGATTTGATAGAGATGTTCAAAATCATGACGGGTCTGGACGGAGAGAAGCTGGACAGGTGATAAATGTAGGAATTTCCGATATAATGGATGATATGAATTTGATGCAGTAAGGGTTAAAAACCTGGGTTAGTGTGTATGACTGCTGCAGTAGCGTTTTTTAAGATTCCTGATTTGAAAGGTTTTCGAAGCCAGAGGTGTAATTCAGATATCGTAAAAGATGGGACTAATGCAGTTTTGTTTGGATTAAGGGGGTTCCCCGGGGAGTTAATTAGGTACATTGTGTTGCAGCTTGGTAAGATGATGTAATGAATGGGAAGAGCTAAGGGACCAGGCATTTTGCAAAAAAGCATTAAAAAACATTTTGTTTTAAAGAGTACCCAATTTGTTTTCCAATTAAGGGGCAATTTAGCATGGCCAATCCATCTAACCTGCACATCTTTGGGTTGTGGGGATGAAACCCATGCAGACACTGCAGAAAAGCAGTTTTGGGTGAGTTTTAGATTATGTGAGCAGGAGTCACTGCAGTTCAGTTTAAAGATATGTCAGTATGCAGATTAGCAATTTCTTTCCAAGCAGTTCAGAATTGTGTAGCTGGAAGGTGAGCTGAAACAAGCTGAGAAGCAGCTTCTGAAGAAATGCAGCCAGAGTTTCTGCATGGTTCTGACAGGAGTTTGCTCTTTTCTTTAAAGCAATATCAAAAAAGGCGACATGGTTGCACAATGGTTAACTTGCTGCCTCAGAGTGCCTGGGACTTGGGTTCAGTTCCAGTCTTTGATCACTGTCTGTGTGGAGTTTGCACATTCTCCGTGTCTGCGTGGGTTTCCTCTGGGTGCTCCGACAGTCTAAAGATGTGCAGCTTAGGTGGATTGGATGTGCTAAATTGTCCCTTAGTTTCCAAAAGGTTAGGTGGGGTTACTGGGATAGGGTGCCCTTTCGGAGGGTCACTGCAGACTTGATGGGCCAAATGGCCTCCATCTGCATTGTAGTGATGCTAAAAGATCTCCCTTTCTCAAAATAAAGCATCCAAACATCTCTGTAGAGCAGGTAATCCTGAGTGTTAACTGTATTTGAAAGGGGATTGAGAGCTGAGATGGTTTTGTTGCTTGAGTGGGAATAAAGATAGCAGTTAAGGGTAATTGTGTCACTGCATTGATTAGCATTCTATAAGAGGTAATTGTAAGCTATTTTTCTTGTGTGGTGTTAAAGATATTTTAATACTGTGTTGGTAATAAAGTTTGTTTTAATATTCCGTATCCCGTCCCCGTGTCTGCGTGGGTCTCACCCCCACAACCCAAAGATATGCAGGCTAGGTGGATTTGCCACGTTAAATTGCCCCTTAATTGGGTAAAAAAGAATTGGATACTTTCAATTTTCTTTTTAATTCCATAGCCCTATTTTGAGTGGGCGAAATCACTCCTTGAGCGATGTATCCTCACAGTCCACAAAATTAAAATAAAATATGAAATGAAATGAATGAAAATCGCTTGTCACAAGTAGGCTTCAAATGAAGTTACAGTGAAAAGCCCCTAGTCGCCACATTCTGGCGCCTGTTCGGGGAGGCTGTTACGGGAATCGAACCGTGCTGCTGGCCTGCCTTGATCTGCTTTCAAAGCCAACGATTTAGCCCTGTGCTAAACCAGCCCCTATTGGGGTTGGGGTTTCTGTCCAGTATCAAAACACTGTTGGGGTATGGTCTGGGATCGTAATAGCACCTAGTGTGGGATTGAGAATGAGAGGGCATAGATTTAGGGTAATTGTTAAAGGAAGTAATGGCAACACGAGGAGAAAGCTTTTTGTACAGTGAGTGGTGTGGGTTTGGAATACGCTGCCTGAGAGTGTGATGGAGGCGGGTTCAATCGAGGCATTCAAGAGGAAATTGGGCTACATCTGGAAAGGAAGAATGTGGAGGGCTACAGAGATGAGGGGATGGCACTCGATAATAGCTCGATCCGAGAGCCATCACAGACACAACAGGCTGAGTGGCCCACTTCGGCACTGTAATGCTTCTGTGATTAAGGCACTCCTGTGACTACCCACTTCTTGGGTAAGAATGGGGGCATCTGTTTACCAACTGCACGATACTCCGCTGCTGTCTGAAGGGGGGAGAGTTAGATCAGTCAGCATGATGCCTGTGTTGAAAGGGACTGAGCTAGAATGACATGTTGAATTAGTTTGGGTTACAGTCTTAGAACATAGAACTGTACAGCACAGTACAGGCCCTTCGGCCCACAATGTTGTGCCGAACTAGTCTGAAACTAAGATCAAATCAACCTGCTCCCAATCATTCTAGTGCACTTCATGTGCCTATCCAATAACCGCTTGAAAGTTCCTAGTGTCCGACTCCACTACCATAGCTGGGAGTGCGTTCCACGCCCCAACCACTCTCTGAGTAAAGAACCTACCTCTGACATCAGGCAGCATCCTGGTAAATCTCCTTTGCACCCTTTCCAATGCTTCCACATCCTTCCTATAATGAGGTGACCAGAACTGCACACAATACTCCAAATGTGGCAAGGTCTCCTTGAACAGGAGAGAGTTAAGGAATGATCTGGTCAAAGTCTGTAAAATAAATACTTGCAATTCTATTGCACCTTTCACCACCTTGGGAGGTCCCAAAATACTTTGTAACCAACAAAGGAACTTTTGAAGTGTAGTCACTCCTGGACTATGGGAAATATGGCAGCCAGTTTGCACACAGGGAGCTCCCACAAACAGCAATGAGATAATGCTGTTGCTTGAGATGTAAATACTAGCCAGCACAGCAGGGAGTTGTCCCCAGCTCCTAGTCCAAATCACGCAGAGGAATGTTTATATCAATCCGAAACGGAACAGAGGCCTCCGTTTTAACCTCGCATCTGAAAGGTGGCACCGATATCAATACAGCATTTGCACAGTCCAGGCTCAAACACTCTGGCTCAGAGATGAGTGCCACTCACTGAGACACAGGAGAAGGGGATAAAGATTGGTGGGACCGTGACAGGGATTACTGTTAGTCTATCTCGTCCATGACAGGGTGAGGTTTGGTGCCAATTGAAAGCCATGCAGCCAAACTTGCAATAATAGAAGTGCGAAACGCATCAGCAGAGAAAGGAAGATGAGTATTTTATTAGCGCTATTCTTGACTGAAGGACATCCTGAATGCTTTACAGCCAATGTAGTGCTTTCTGAACAGTAGTCTATGCTGTATGTAGGAATCAGAGCTGATAATCAAGCTCCCACAGCAGGTAATGTGATAACCAGCAGATCGTAAGTTTTTTTGTGATGTAGGTTGACATTAGGGGTCTTGTGGCACAGTGGGTGGTGTTCCTACCTCTGGGCCAGAAGCTCCAGGTTCAAGTCCCTCTTCAGGACTTGATGGCCATGGACGGCGTGTGCATAATGTGATCATCCCACTGGGCACTGTTCTCCCATTAACACATTCTGCTATCCTACCTTTGCCACTATTAAGACTGTTCAGTCCCTAATGGCATCACTTATTGCCCCTTTGTCTTATGCCCACCATATCTTTGTCAATCTCTCCTTAACTCTGACCTATCACTGATCCATTCTGCCCCACCCCGTTTCCAAGTCTATAATTCATTGTATTTCAATCCTTTTTCAGTTCAGTTGAAGGGTCATAGAGATTTGCAAAGTTCATTCCGTTTCTCTCTCTCCAGATGCTGCCAGACCCGCTGGGTTGTCCAACATTTTGTGTTTATATTTCAGGTTGTTTATCAGCCTATAAATTCTTTCAGTACACCCGATGGCAGGCGGTAAAGAGGCGGCAGAGATTCCTGCCCAACCATACTGCAAAAAGGCAGTAACCACTGCAGTAATTTGCCAAGCGGAATCCTGTAGTAATCCAATGGGAACCCATGGTTGCCGATGCCCTCTTAGGGTGACCTGGAGGAAGTTGATATTGGCCATGATCCCAGAGAGATCCTTTCCTGCTTTGCTTGAGCTAATGCCATGGGATTTTTAGCATCCGTCATTTACGAGGGAACAGACGAGTCCTCAGTCTAACATCTCTTCCAAAGGGTAGATATTTGAGGGTTGCGGTGACACTGCAAGGAATGCTGTTGTCATCTGATGCCTTGGAGCTATTTATGGTCCTTCACATTGATTTTTCCACAGACATTGAAAGGGTTTGCTATCAAAACCTGAGTACAATATCCAGTGCAGATAAAATGATACCACTCCTTCACCTGCCAGTCTGTTAACTCCTTGACTAAAACCCCTGCCTAGCTCCTACTTTCTTTTTAAAAAATAAATTTACAGTACCCAATTCATTCTTTTCCAATTATGGGGCAATTTAGCGTGGCCAATCCACCTAGCCTGCACATCTTTGGGTTGTGAGGGTGAAACACGGGGCGAATGTGCAAACTCCACACGGACAAGTGACCCAGAGCCGGGATTGAACCTGGGACCTCGGTGCCGTGAGGCAGCAGGGCTAACCCACTGCCCCACCGTGCTGCCCCTTCCTACTTTCTCAATACATCTCCCAGTATTAGTGATGGAAATGGTATTTTTCCCCCTTTCTGCCTGTGGTACAGAACCCTTGGTACGCAGACATTTTGTTACATTGGTAGAATATGGTAATAATGCATCAAAATACGTCACTTACTTTTTGGGTTCCAAAGAAGTCATAACGGCCTAACTGTTGTTCCTCTCCCCACAGATGCTTGCAGACCTGCTGAGTTTTTCCAGCACCGTACGCTTTTATTTCACTTACGTTTAAGCTGGTTTAGAGTGTACCCAAGCGCAATACTGCCTCTATTATCAAAAGGGTATAGAGGCACTGAAGAAAGCACAAAAGAAGATTCACACACATGGCACCAGAACTGAGAGGTTATATCCATCAGGAAGGACTGAATAGGTTGGAGGTTGAAGCTCTTGGCTCTATTAGACCTGAGAGGGGGCCTGATAGAGCTTTGATAGGGAAGATGTAGAGAAGGTGTTAGAACGTAGAACGTAGAAAATACAGCACAGAACAGGCCCTTCGGCCCACGATGTTGTGCCGAACCTTTGTCCTAGATTAATCATAGATTATCATTGAATTTACAGTGCAGAAGGAGGCCATTCAGCCCTTTGAGTCTGCACCGGCTCTTGGAAAGAGCACCCTACCCAAACTCAACACCTCCACCCAACACCAAGGGCAATTTGGACATTAAGGGCAATTTATCATTGGCCAATTCACCTAACCCGCACATCTTTGGACTGTGGGAGGAAACCGGAGCATCCGGAGGAAACCCACGCAGACACGGGGAGGACGTGCAGACTCCGCACAGACAATGACCCAATCCGGAATCGAACCTGGGACCATGGAGCTGTGAAGCAATTGTGCTATGCACAATGCTACCGTGCTGCCCTTAAGAACAAATAAATCTACACTATATCATTTTACCGTAATCCATGTACCTATCCAATAGCTGCTTGAAGGTCCCTAATGTTTCCGACTCAACTACTTCCACAGGCAGTGCATTCCATGCCCCCACTACTCTCTGGGTAAAGAACCTACCTCTGATATCCCTCCTATATCTTCCACCTTTCACCTTAAATTTATGTCCCCTTGTAATGGTGTGTTCCACCTGGGGAAAAAGTCTCTGAGTGTCTACTCTATCTATTCCCCTGATCATCTTATAAACCTCTATCAAGTCGCCCCTCATCCTTCTCCGCTCTAATGAGAAAAGGCCTAGCACCCTGTGAGCAAGTCGAGGGACCAAAAGTATGAGACAATCACTAATAAATCCAATAGAGAATTCAGGAGAAACTCGCTATCACAGTGATTGAGGTGAATGACACAGATGCCCCAAGGGGAAGCTCGAGGGATATACGAGGGGGAAAGTAATATAAGGGGATAGGGTGAGATGATAGTGGAAGGCAGTCCCTGTGGAGCATTGTCCCGTTGGGCCAAATGGTCTGTTTCTGTCCTGTGAATTCTGGGTAGTTCTCCCGATGCCTTAATGGGCAAACACGCTGGCCTGTATCTAGGACACACATAGAATTACATTGTGTACTGAGGTTGTTTCAGGGGTAATGTAAGCGCAAGGTATGCCAATCTACCCAGCAAAGGTGCAGTGAGTCGAGCTCTGTGCAGGGGGTCAGACTGGCCAGCTACTCTTACTTCCCTGGCAAAGGTTCCTTTGTATTGCATTGCTTCAGCTGACAGCTGGGCAGGAAGAGGTTAGCTTGAGCTCCCACAAGAAAATCGCATGGCGCAAGAGGCTCCCTGAGAAAATGGGACTATTGGGTTCTAATGGTTGCCTGAGTCAGGGTTGTAGCTGGGCTATCAAGTTTGTTCTTTGATGAATTGGGTGCCTTGACACATGGAAACTCCCATCAACATGTCAAGGGGAAGGGTGCCCTGGTTTGGATATGTCATCACCAATCAGCCTGGACCTGACCCGAAAGAGTCCTTCCCTCAGATAGCAGCTACTGGCTTCCCATTAGAAAGCCTCGAGCATGGTTCTGAACCTTCACCAGGTGGACCCTGGGTATCAGGATCTCCTGACCAGTGGCATTTGCACACCAGGAGCTACTGCAAATAGGGACTGGATTGCCAGCATCCTGACCACCCCAATGGGCAGGTACACCACTGAATGGTGGATCCGCCACTTGGGATGTGGATTTTCAGCAGTCCCCAAGCACCTTTTCTCTTTATTAGTTTTCAGAGGACTGCCTATGGTCCCTTGCCTGAGATTCCTCTTCAACTCCATTTGTACATCACTGGGACTCTCCATTCTGTACATCCCCTCAACCTGATCCCACCCCCCTAATAACGATGTAGTGTTTAAGCCAAATCTTTACTTAAAACCTCATAGTAGACTTTCATGTGGAATTTCTCCAGGTTGTTCCAGAATACTAGACTCTGGCTGATGTATAGCACGGAAGGAGAGACCTCTTGAAAAATAAATATTTCCTATTAATGGGTGAAATGCATAATTAATTCATCCTGTTTAATAGCAAGAGCTAGAGGCTTCCAAATGTCTGGAAAAAAAACCTTTATTTTTTGCGACAATTAAGCACGAACAACATACTTTACAAATGCCCGTCCTCGGAATACTGACTATGTACAAACACTGGTGGTGAAGGTATTGGAGGCTGCAAGGTGATTCTGGTGAAGCTCTACCCAAACAGCGGGGTAACCGGGAGGGGATGTCCTGCCACTAAGAGGTGAGAGGCCCGGGCAGTGTTCATCTGCTGCTGCCCACCCATCGACCTCCGGCACCCTGGGACCTCCCACAACCCCGGTGAAACACTCTGAGGCACGGGCCCTATCCCCGCGCCGGAGAACCAGGGCGTTGGCGAGAGCTGAACTGTCTCAGCATGTTCCATTGGGATCTGGAGAGGAGACGAAAGAGAAATGGTTACTTTTTCGCGGGGGTGACTCGATTGTGTTGGCAGAAAGTTCCTGTTCATACACCTCAATGCAAGAATAAAATAGTCCGGTGAATCCCACAAAGGAACAGGAAGAGCCCATTCACCTCATTGAGCCTGTTCTGCTATTCAATTAGATCAAGGCTGATCTATATCTTAACTCCATCTACCCCCCTTGGTTCTGGAACTCCCAACCCCCATGCCTAATAAAAATCACGGTTTGGTAAATTTTCAATTGACTCCCAGCATCTTGTGGGACGCAGTTCCAGGTTCCCACAAGCACTTGTGTGAAGAAGTGATTCCGGAGATCATCCCTGAATAATCTGGCTCCAATATAAGGTTATGTTGCCTGGTTTTGCACTCGCCCACCAGAGAGGAAATAGTTTCTAACCGTTAAATCTTTTAATGATCTTAATCATCTCAGTTAGATCACCCTTTAATCTTCCGCACTCAAGGGAATTAGGTCTCGTCTATGCAACCTGTTCCCATAATTTAACAATTCTTTTAGCCCCCCCCCCCCCCCCTCTACATCAACTCACGTTTGAACAAGGAAATTAAAATGCACTCCCTCAATCCCTGACTTGCAAGATTAACTAACCTACCCCACTAAAAGGCCTCTCACAATTGCCTCAGGTTCAGGGTTTATGAAAGGCAAAGAAATCAACCAGAGTTTCTGATCTCCATCACTGACCAATGAATTCTGCTGCCCGATGGCGGAGATTTAAAAAAAAAACTTATAGAGTACCTAATTCATTTTTTCCAATTAAGGTGCAATTTAGCGTGGCCAATCCACCCACCCTGCACATCTTTGGGTTGTGGGGGCGAAACCCACGCAGTCACAGGGAGAATGTGCAAACTCCACACAGACAGTGACCCAGGATCGAACCTGGGACCTCAGCGCCGTGAGGCTGCAGGGCTAACCCATTGCGCCACCGTGCTGCCCGAGTGCGGAGATTTTGAGCGAGGATGGGATCTGGGTGTGATGCACCCCGTGGTCAAACACTCTCGCTCTCTCATCTGCCCACACAAAGACAGGCAGTCAGGGCGAAGTACCACAGGGTTGCCCGCACCGAACGGAATGGCACCCAGCATGGGTCAGAGCCAGCAGGAGCGTTGGGGAGCGATGACTGGCAAAAGGATAAGGTGCGCGGAGGAGAGTGTATTTTAATGTGCCGGTTGTTGTGGTCTGGAATGCACTGTCTGATGTGGTGCTAGAAGCTGATTCAATAAGATCTTTCAAATGGGAATTCGATAAATACTTGAAAAGGAGCAATTAACAGGGTTATGGCGCAAGAGTGTGAGGAATGGAATTGGATTTCTTTTTAAAAAAAAAGAAATTTAGAGTACACAATTTATTTTTTCCAATTAAGGGGCAATTTAGCGTGGCCAATCCACCCACCCTGCACATCTTTTGGCTGGTGGGGGCGAAACCCACGCAGACACGGGGAGAATGTGCGAACTCCACAGTGACCCAGAGCTGGGATCGAACCTGGCACCACGGCGCCGTGAGGCAACAGGGCTAACCCACTGCGCCACCGTGCTGCCCGGATTTCTTATTTAAAAAGCCAACACAGGCACACCAGGCCGAATGGCCTCCTTCTGTGCTGTACATTTCTGTGACCAGTTGGTCAGGAAGCTGGTGGGCAACCTGTCTCCAAGGCCTCTGCAAACCCTACTCTTCACTGGAGATTCACCAAATAGGCCTAGGACGACGAGCCTTCTCAACCCTTCCTCCTTTAAAGGTGGTGTTCTTCCCCGGAGGCAATGTCGAGATAGGGGACTCATTGCTCCGACAAATCATAGGTCACAAATCAGGCAAAATGCTCCTGATGCACCCAGCCTTCAATACAAAGCTAGCTGGGTGAAGGTCAAATAACACAAATAAGCAGGTCTTAAGGTTTTTTGGGGGGGACGGGAAAAGGGAGGGGTGCCGGTGGAAAATAGTTCCAGGAAGGGTAGGGAAGGAGACGTCTTTTGGGTGTCCATTTCACTTGAACCAGCTTCCTGTTCCTGCATGGGATCTTCCGGTGCTGTTCGGGTCGGTTAAAGTCAGCACAGTGACAAATCGGAGCCCTGCAGACACCACACCTTTAACATAAACACATCACCTGCGTGAATCTCACTGGAACAGTTCACAGAAGAGGTCGACATACGAAAGCGAGACTAGAAAGAAAGGGAAAATGAATCAAATTCCGCGCTACAGGAACTTCCGGACGGTAAGACACGTGTTGATGATCCACCATTACAAAATAACTCAAGGCGCAAGAAAAGACAGGAAGACAGATTGATGGGGGGGGTGGGGACATGGAGGAAGAAGTGCAACAATTATTTTCTTTTCGGGCGATGTTTAAAAGCAGTCCGTAGTTTCAACTTGACTTGAGTTGGTAAATGCACCACACACATTTCATGCAGAATCCTTGCAGCCAGCTGAAAGGAGGGAGACAGGCCTACAATCTCGACATGGGCTGCTTGTGAATGAATTTAGAGAGGAACGGAGTTCCCAAAAGTCACGACTTCCATCATCAATCTATTAAAAATGAAAACTGTTTGGGGACCAGAAACAGTTATATATTCAGCTATGGACATTTAGATTTACAACTGCACCAGCTGGATCCTTTAAAAAAAATTCTTCCTGGAAGACTCCCTCTGTTGGTACATGCGTATATGGTAGCATCATGTGGACAAAATGCACATTGCTATTTTCTTTTTTTTTTAAATTTAGAGTACCCAATTCATTTTTCCAATTAAGGGGCAATTTAGCGTGGTCAATCCACCTACCCTGCACATCCTCGGGTTGTGGGGGCAAAACCCACGCAGACACGGGGAGAATGTGCAAACTCCACACGGACAGTGACCCAGGGCCAGGATCGAACCTGGGACCTCGGCGCCCGTGAGGTAGCAATGCTACTCACTGCGCCACCGTGCTGCCACACGTTGCAATTTTACATACACTATAGGTAATAAGGACAGAGATTTACCAGAAGGGTGCCAGGGTGACGGGCTTCAGTTTAGCAAAAGCTGGGGGTGTTCTCTTTAAAGAAGAGGTTCAGGGGAGATTTACTTGAGGTATTACAATGATAACTTTTTTCGATATGATCTCCTCACTTACCCCATTTCCACTGATCAGGAACCAGGGGACACAGATTTAAGAATAAATGGTAAAAGAATCAAGGGTTCAGATTATTATTTTCTTTTTAAAAATAAATTTAGCATACCCAATTCATTTTTTCTAATTAAGGGGCAATTTAGCGTGGCCAATCCACCCACCCTGCACATCTTTGGGTTGTGGGAGCGAAACCCACGCACACAATTTATTATTTTCTACACAGCAAGTTGCTATGACCTGGAATGCTTTGGTGAAACATATTCAATCATACATTTTGAAGGGGAATTGGAAAAATACTTAAAAAGGGGGAAACATGCAGGACAATGGGGAACGAGCAGAGGTAGGGTGACTAACCTGATTGCACTAGGTGTTTGCACAGGCAGTATGGGCCGAATGGCCTCCATCTGTGCTATAGGATTCCAAACATGCGGTGAAACAGGGTGGGCCACAACATTGGCTCCTTTGCAGCAAAGGCTTACAGATTAAGAACTGGGCCTGGCTCACAGCTAGAGGTCCCACCTATTCACCCCCCCCCCTCCCCCCCCCCCCCCCCCCCCCATACCGTGCACAGCTCAAGGTCATTTGAACTAGTCAGTAATGTGCTGTTGAATAAAGGGTTAAAATGAGCTCGCTGCTACATTAAATAATCCTGAACGGGCTTTGTTTACATTAGGTGTTAGCAGCTTAAAGATAATGCGCCTTTGAAAGAATACAATTAAAGACCAGGCAGGGCCCAGGTTAAGATGCCTTGCCTGGTTTGATCAGAATCTAACAAAATGCAACTAGCCTCAGTGGAGGACAGGTTTGGATGAGAAATAAAAGGCAGCCAGGGATGCCCATCCTCGTCATTCACGCTCTGCGACTCCTACTCAATTAGTACCCGTCAGCAGAGTTATCAGGACATACCCACCCAGCCGCTGAATGGCTCACGTGAAGAATGGCCTTTCAGAGCAGGTCATGGAGGGTAGCTAGGGCCGGTGAGGCAGTCTCCACGGAAACAGAGTCTCACGGAGGAAAGAAGATGGAGATTTCCACCTGCCTGTAGCCGGGCCCGCCCTTCACGCTGGCCTGGCACCTCCAAAGCAAGAAGCGATGGCTGAATTTAGATCACAAGACTCCCCTGCCCAGCTCCTGGAGTTGGATTGGCTCGTGTGACAAATGCAATCAGAAGATGAATCATAGAATGTTTACAGAACAAAGGAAGGCCCATTTATCCCATCTGTGCAGGCTCTCTGCTGTTCCTCATAGCCTTGAAAAGCTTTCCTCGTCAGGTAACGACCCAATGTTGGTCCAAAGCCTTGATTGAATCTGTTTCCACCGTATTTCAGATTCTAACCATTCACTGCTTTGAAAACGTTTTCCCTCATGTCACCTTAAGATAGCAATGGAGGTACCTGTGACCATTCCAAACCCACAACCTCCACCAGGAAGAAGGACAAGGGCGGCAGACACCGGGTGGGGTGTGGGGGGGGGGGGGGGAGATACCACCACTAGGAGGTTCCCCTCCAAGTCACTCACCATCCTGACTTGGAAACATATCGCCGTTCTTTCACTGTCGCTGGGTCAAAACTCTGGAGCTCTGTCCCTAACAGCACCGTGGGTGTACCTACACCTCGGACTGCAGTGGTTTAAGAAGGCAGCTCACCACCACCTTTGCAACGGTAAGTAGGGATGGGCAACAAATACTGGTCTAGCCAGTGAAGCCGACATCCCATGCACAATTTTTTTTTTAAATGACCCTGATCAAAGGGTGGAATTAAGGACCCAATATTTTTTAAACTAAATTTAGAGTACCCAGTTCTTTTTCTTTCCAATTAAGGGGCAATTTAGCGTGGCCAATCCACCTCCCCTGCATACCTTTGGGTCGTGGGGGCGAGACCCATGCAGACACGTGGGAGAATGTGCAAACCCCACACGGACAGTGACCCAGGGCTGGGATCGAACCCAGGTCCTCAGCGCCGTGTGGCAGCAGTGCTAACCACTGCGCCACCGCGATGTCCGATATTAACCCTTGAGGAGAGCTGTTACTCCCTGGGATTTGCCAACTCAGGCCAGTGTGGCCCCCACCCTGCCAGAAAACAAAACGTAAGCACAAGAATTGTTGCATCCCTCCATTGACAAACTGAAACACCTTTAAATGGAAAGAAAATACTTCAGCAAGAAATGAATACATAGCAGGAAAATAAAAGTGCAGAGTCGAAGATATGGGTCAGACATCGCTGAATATATTATAAAAAATTCTTTTAAATATGAATATTTACAAGAGTACACAATATAAGACAAGTTCTGTATATATTACCAATTTCTTGTTTAAATAGGGGACAGCACAGTATCACTTAAGGAGATGATCTAGCAGAGTGTACATCCTCTAGCCAATCGCATCAGGCAATGTGACTATGTCAGGGAATTGGTTCTGGTAGCCAATGGGAGCCATGGTTAGAATATTTCAGATCCAAGCGGCATCCAATCACAAGCTAGCTTTGGCTGCAACAAAACAGAGGCTAATTGGCTGCTTGAACCAATGGGTTTATTGGATGTACAACAGGCCACCCATCCTAGAGGTTCTGCGGCGTTGCTTTGGACAGTTTATTTTCATGCATGGTAGAAAACAAGCCAAGATAACAAGTCAACCACCATATTTAATATACAGCCGCTATCACGCAATGCAAAGTTTGGTTTCCTCTCTCCCTGCAGACATGTACCCCAACTGCGTGGGTTGGCCATACTGCTGTGTTTGGTCTTTGGGTTTGTGGACCTTATTCAACTGCAGACCCTCCCCTCGAATGGCGGACAAAAGGCTCTTTGGCCAATTAATGGTGCCACGTGAGCCCCGAGCACTATTAGTGAACTCCGTGTGAAGGTTTCACACTCTGACTGCCGGAAGAAGTGAAAGGGTCCCGCAGAATGACCATGTGGCGGGGTCGCACCTTCCAAATTTGAGTTGTGTTTGGATGAAGCTTCAGGTCAAACCCCAAACGTGAAGGGCGTGTGATCACCTTCGATTATCCACACGGCGGACGCTTAAAGAGGGAGGTCTTTCTATCACGCACTGGTACCAATTAATAGGTAGTCCAGTGACAATACAGTTGGCCAGTATGGCTGGACTTGTTACCTGGCTCATGTAAGAGTGCGTAAACAGAGAGGTGCTTTGGTCAATATTTGGACAGATTCATTTGACCGGTTGTACTGTCGACACATGAAAGCCCAGAGGTCTGCGTGCCGGTGCCATGGATTTCAGCAGTGTTGCCCAGCCTACGTTTGGTTACACTCCGGCCATGCATTGTACACAGTTGCCATGGTCTTTACATCACTGCAGAATGGAGAAGTGAAGAAAGCTGAAGTGTCACTTGACTACAAATCTCACACAGGGGCCAGGCTCTTTGTCACAGCCGGTGAGAACCGGACTGATTTGCCACAATTTACCGGAGTGGGGGGAAGGGGGCACGGAGGGGGCTGCTGCTGAGCTGGAGCAGGACAATCTCCCTGATATTTACCTGACTTACTGAGTCAAAAAATAGAAGGTTCCATCACAAGTCCCAGAACTCCCTCCTGTCCCAGACTGGGCGCCTATAGGGCATGAGATACAATGGAAAATGTGATATCTTGTTACTGACAGTTCCGTGTACACATCATGTGGAAAAGGAGGAACGGGAGGAAGCCATTCAGGCCTGGGCCTATTCCATTATTCAATAATAATAATCGCTTATTGTCACAAGTAGGCTTCAAATGAAGTTACTGTGAAAAGCCCCTAGTCACCACATTCCGGCGCCTGTTCGGGGAGGCTGGAACAGGAATTGAACCCGCGCTGCAGGTCTTGTCCTCCATTGCAAGCCAGCTGTCTTAGCCCACTGTGCTAAACCAGTCATGGCTGGTTTGTACCTTAACTCCATCTACCCACCTAGGTTCCACAACCCCTAATACAACAAAAATCTCAGTTCTGAAACGTTCCATTGACCCTCGCATCGTATTGCCGGAGAGAGTTCCAGATTCTCACAACCCTTTGTGTGAAGACGTCCTTCCGAACATCATCCCCGAAGGTCCCAGCACCAATCTGAAGGTTTTGCCCCCCTTGTTCTGAACGTCCCTAACCGGAGAATATACTTTCTGTCTCCCGTCAACTCCTTTCGTCACCTTAATATCTAAATTAGATCGTTCCTTAATCGCGTGTGTTCAAGGGAATACCAGCTCCAGTCCATGTAACCGTTCACCATAATTTAACTCTTTCAGCCCCGGTACCCTGCTCCTGAATCTGTGTTGCAGCCCCTCCGAGGTCAATGTGATCTCTCTGAGGCGCAATCCTCATCTAATGGTATCTCACTCGCACTGATGTGACCCACCCTTCCCAATACACCCTTTAACTGTTACTGAAAATAACTGAGTAATGGACACATCCACTGTGCCAGCAGGAAGTACCTGTGTCCAGTTTTGTTATCCGTACAGCCACCACCTGTGCAGTTAATTATCCCTTCCCCTTTGCTGCTTGACAACTTTTGAAGTTTAAGTTTGAAGCATTTGTGTTGGGTGGGGTGCTCTGGGGCTGGGGTGCCCATTACCCCTCCCCTGGCAGGAGGTTTTGTCCATACTTTGCCACACAGACCTGAAGTGATATTTTCCTTCCCACCTTTGTCTGAAGCAGCCCAGCTGCCTCGCCCACCTGCGCCAGCAGGGTACCAAAGGGGGCATCGGTGCTGTCTCCGCCATCCACACTCGCGCGCTCACTCTCTCGGTCTCCCTCACACAAGCAGAAGCTTTGGCCAAAATTCCCTCTCACGGCTTAGCTGCAATTAGCTGATCCGTCAGTGTCTCTTAAAGACTGACCCAGTTAGACGCTGATCCTTCAACCGTACGTCACGATTGTTTGAAGGGATCTGATGAAATGACAGGTTAAGATTAGGGGGGGGTAGGATTTGAGCCCCACTCTCACGGGGTTTGCCTTGCCCGACCAGCAGGCACTGCGAGGTGTAGAGCATCTTTTGGATATCAATAATACAATCCTCATTTCATTGGGAACACATCCTTTACTCAAGTGGCAACAGGGTGCTTATTTTGGCAACTCCTTAGTTGGATTGGCCCATCCGATATTAGGGATGCCCTTAAAGGGGAACGGGATGATTTAAAAAACAAAAAACGAGGTGGCCTTGAGACATCCAGCGGCCATCGGAAAAGGCCCACCAGCTGGGGTAAGGAGGGGGCTCAGCCTCCCTCCCATCCGACCTGCCCCCAGTTCTAACAATGCGCGTGACTCAAATGCACGGCGACCGATGCCCGGTTGCAGCGAGAGGGGCCAATCCGCACCGCGGGTCGGGTTGATGCGGCCCCAAAGCGGACACGGCGGTCGGACGCTGATTTCCTCCCCCCCCCCCCCGAGACGGGACGGGCACGCCCCCCCCCGCAGCGCCTTGCATGCCTGTGGAGCAAAAATGTCTTTTCAATCCCGTCAGCCTCCAGGCAGATGGGAAAAGGGGGTTCGGGAGGGGCGGAGGGGAGGTCGTCGATCCGGCCCTTCACCAGGGACAGACAGACGGACACACCGTAGCTCCGGCTACCGTCACTGGGCCGGGCCTCAGCTTTGAGTTCTCCACCTGCGTTTCCCTAAACACACGTTTGCCGTTCGCCTCACCCCCCCCCCCCCGCACTCCCAAACAATGCTACTCTTAAGCGAACGTCACTAAAACCGCTTTTCAAGTTGACTTAAGAAAAAGCGACGCTGATTATCCTCGAGCTTTGCTGCAGTTCTTCAGCTCGACGACGGCAAAGGAGGAAGAGCCAGGAGCTGGTTGACCACAGGAGGCAAAACAAAACGACAAAGAGAGGATAATAACGATAATACTAAAAGGGAGAGAAATGCAGAGGCGGGTGGCTGAGAGATGGAACTGGCGGCTCAGCTCCCCCTCCCAACATGTGCAACCAAAGCCTTCAGTTACTCCTCCTGTTCCAGGGTCAAGGGCCCAGCAATCAGCTCCAGTGGGACCTTCTGTTCACTCCCAGCCATTGTCCTTAATCATATGAGCAAGTTCTATAATGTACTTCCCTTCTTTGTATTTCTGGCTGCTCTCGAAGGCGTGCTCCTGTGGACAAAGAGCAACACTGAGTTCAGCCGTGACGGCGACAACAACAACAACAACTTGCATTCATGGAGCGCCCGAGGCGCCTCACAGGCGTGCGGTGGAACAGATTGTGAGACGGGGCCGCGTGAGGCATTGAGATTAGTGGCTAAAACGTCGGTCGAAGAGGTAGGTTCTAAGGGGCGTCTTAAAAGAGGAGGTAGGGAGGTGCCGAGGTTAAAGGAGGGAATTCAAAAGTTGACGGCACGGCTGCCAATGGCAGAGAAATTAAAATCGGGATAGGAACAGGGGATAGGCCATTCAGCCCCTCGAGCCTGTCCCGCCATTCACTGAGATCACGGTTGATCAGCGACCTAACTCCATAAACCTGCCTTTGGCCCATACCCCTTAATATCTTTGCTTAACAAAAATGTATCTCAGATATACTACTGCGTGTGGGAGAGAGTTCCAAACCTCTACCACCCTTTGAGTGAAGAGGTTCTTCCCTAACATCTCTCCTGCACAAGTGGGCAGAACTGGAAGACGACATTTTTATATTTGCCCTCACTCCAGTCTCCCTCTAGGCAGCCTCCGTTTCAATTGAACCAGAACAAAATGTTAAGTCGTTCTAATACTCAAAGAACAAGTTCACATGGAAATCACCAGTTATGATCAAACTTATCTAATTATCTCTGCACTATGATAAATAACAATTAAGGTGCAGTTGAGTGTGGCCAATCCACCTAGCCTGCACATCTTTTTGGGTTGTGGGGGTGAGACCCGCGCAGACACGGGGAGAATGTGCAAACTCCACACGGACAGTGACCCAGAGCCGGGATCGAACCCGGGTCCTCGGCGCCGTGGGGCAGCAGGGCTAACCACTGCGCCACCGTGCTGCCCTTGGTACTCAGCAGATACTGTCTCATCTATTCCTTCCCCTCAGGTTGTAAGGGGGAAATAGCGGCACAGAAACATTAATAATCAGTTTTGAAACAACTGCCAGGACAGGTTATTGCCTGGACCTCGGAAGGTTAGAATGTAGGAGGCCTGAATAAGTTATTTCCAATGAAGCAAGACTGATGTGGGGGAAAGTATTGTGTTTGTTATTTATCATAGTGCAGAGATAATTAGATAAGTTTGATCATAACTGGTGATTTCCATGTGAACTTGTTCTTTGAGTATTAGAACGACTTAACATTTTGTTCTGGTTCAATTGAAACGGAGGCTACCGTTGATTATCCTCGAGCTTTGCTGCAGTTCTTCAGCTCGATGACGGCAAAGGAGGAAGAGCCTTGGTTGACCACGGGAGACAGGAGTGAGGGCAAATATAAAAATGCAAATATACAGTTTTATATATGGCAGAGTGGGAGGGAAGACCCTTCGTTAATGACCCTGGATACAACAACCTGCATTTTTATAATTGTGATTTTAAGGCGTTTCACAGAGGCATTATCAAATAAATTTTAGCACGCACGCACAGACGTAAATGTACAAACAAATACAGTCACAGGGAAATATACACAATGGGACACACAGGCACCCACGTATTTTTCTGTTATTGTTTTGTCTTGCCCATGCCTAATTGCCCTTGAACGGAGCGGCTTGCTAGGTCCATTTCAGCGGGCAGTTCAGAGTCAACCACATTGCTGTAGGTATAGAGTCACATGTAGGCCAGGCCGGGTAAGGGTGGCAGATTTCCTTCCCTTTCAGACCAAGCGGGCTTTTACGCCAAGTGAGGATAGTTTCAGGGTCACCATTCCCCGAGTCTAGTTTTATGGAATGTTATGGAATGGTGGGATTTGAACCCACATCCTCACAGCCTTGGCCTGGGTCTCAGGATTACTAGTCCGGCGGCCTGACCACCACGCCACCATCTCCCCGGCAGTACAAGGAGACTGGCAGATACACAAACACATGGAAACACACAGCCAACAACTTACATATTTCCAGCCCAGTGTGGTTTTGCAGTTTTCACAGTAAATGTCAGCCACTGCGTGCAGGCCAGTGAGTAAAACCCGCTCTTCTGCCGGTCCACAGCCCACATTAACTCTACAAAGAGATTTTAGAAAACGTCAGCACTTCAACGTGGAAAAGAAAGACAAAATGTGTGTTTGCAGAGCACCTTCCACCACCCCAGAACACTTTAGAGCCAATTAAATGTTTTTGAAGTGTAGTCACGGTGTTAATGTAGGAAATGTTAAAGGC
This sequence comes from Scyliorhinus torazame, assembly GCF_047496885.1. Lineage (NCBI taxonomy): Eukaryota > Metazoa > Chordata > Chondrichthyes > Carcharhiniformes > Scyliorhinidae > Scyliorhinus > Scyliorhinus torazame. Next base: position 214,195,718 of record NC_092718.1, on the reverse strand, counting down.
GCTATACAAATGCAAGTTGTTGATCTGAATGACTATAGGATAGGTGTGAGGGGCTGAATGGCCTGCTCCTGTTGCTATATTGCAGTCACGGAGTGGACCGTGCAGAAAGAGTACGGTAACTCAAAATGGTTCCGACAATTCGGTGAATTGGCCGTGCTAAATTGCTCTTGGCGTCCAAAAAGGTTGGGTGGGGTTACTGGGTTAAGGGGATAAGGTGGAGGGTACTCTTTCCAAGGGCCGGTGCAGAATTGATGGGCCGAATGGCCTCCTTCTGCACTGCAAATTCAATGATTCTATGAATATAGGAGTCAGAGAAAAGACACAACCTTAACTTTTGTAAACCAGGCAATGTGTAGAGAGCTACCTACAGCGTGCGAGTAAAGGAGGAGGAATCTCTAACTGGGCTCCTTAGGCCGGTGGAGGCAGTGTGGAGCTGAGCTATTCACAGCTTCAATCCCTGGTCTGTACTGAGTGGCGCAAGGCAGCTCCGAGGGTGCTACTCTGCTCTGCACACTCTCTGGTGGCGACTGTGTGCAGAGGGGAGGAGGGAAGAGAACCAGAGAGAGGGAACGAGAAATAAAGAGAGAAAGGGAAAGAAAAAGCAACGGCAAGAGAGAAAGTAGACAGGGGAGGTAACGGTGCAGTGGTAGTGTCGCTGGACGAGTAATCCAGAGGCCCAGAGCCCAGGTTCGAATCCTACCACGGCAGATGGTGAAATTTGAATTCGGGCAGCAGGGTGGGACAGTGGGTAACACTGCTGTTTGCACATTCTCCCCGTGTCTGCGTGGGTTTCGCCCCCACAATCCAAAGATGTGCAGGGTGGGTGGAATGGCCACGCTAAATTGCCCCTTAATTGGAAAAAATGAATTGGGTACTCCATCTGCTTCACTAATGTACAAACCCATCTGCTTCACTAATGTCCTTGAGGGAGGGAAATCTGCTGTCCTTACCCGGTCTGGCCTACATGTGACTCCAGACCCACAGCAATGTGGTCGACTCTTAAATGCCCTCAGAGATGGGCAATAAATGCTGGCCCGGCCCAGCGATGGCCAATCTGATGAACGAATAAAAACAGAAGTGTGCAATAAAAGCAAAATACTGCAGATGCTGGATTTTTAAAAACGTATTCATTTATGTGATGTGGGCGTTGCTGCTGGGCCCGCATATGTTGCCCCTCCCTAATCGCCCTTGTACTGAGTGGCTCGCACAGCCATTTAAAGGGGGAGTTCCGATTCAACCACACTGCTGTGGGTCTGGAGTCACGTGTAGGCCAGACCGGGTAAGGACGGCAGATTTCCTTCCCTAAAGGACACGAGTGAACCAGATGGGGTTTGTACAACAATCAGTGACAGTTGTCGTGGTCACCATCACTGAGACGAGGGGCGCGATTCTCACAGGACAGAAACAGAGTCCCGTTTCGGGCAGGTTCAGTGGGCCGCACCTCGGAGATGCAACACCGTTATGTATTTTGGCCTCGGTGAAGGATGCCCCACCGAGGCGGCGCTTACATCATTTCCGGTGCAGGAAGAGTATTCGCGGAGCGGGGCACCGTTTCTAAATGGCACCCCGGTCTTTCAATGCCGCCTCCCCTCCCTCTGCCACCCCACTGCGGCCTCTGGACCCCCTCCCAATGCACTCAGGAAGGATGGCCGCAAGATTGAAGAAGGAATGTGTAGGTCCAATACGCATGGGGACCGGAACCCTGGAAGAGGCAGCACTTTAGGAGAAGAAATGGGAGAAAATTGCCCAACAACAACCCCCCTGTCGCCTCCCGCCCCGGACCACCGTACACAGTATTGTACCTACACAGCCTGGCCGTTGCCTTCTGGAATGTAATGTATCTCCGAGTGGTGAATACAGAGCTAGTGGGCTGAACTCTCCGATATCCAGGCTAAGCGCTGACGGCGGCGTGGGAACAGCGGTGTTTTACGGCAGAAAAAAACGGCGCAAAAGCTTCCATCGATCCTCCGTCTGGTGGGGGCTAGCAGGCACGTGGCGTAAAGGAGAAAGTGTTCCATGCCGTCCCGGGAACCTGGACCATCGGGGGCGGAGCTTCAGGGAGGGGCCTCTGACGTCCCGACGGCATGCTCAAGGGGGGCGGAGCATCGCAAAAGCGGCGCCGCCCCCCATTTTAGCGCAAACGGAGATTCTCCCGTCGATCGGCGAACCTGATTTCGGCGACTGGAGAAACCCGCCCAGTGTGTTTTTTAATTTAAAATGCGCATTTGGTTTGTCCAATTAAGGGGCAATATAGCGTGGCCACTCCACATCTGTGGGTTGTGGGGGTGAGACCCACCCAGACACGGGGAGAATGTGCAAACTCCACACGGACAGTGACCCGGGGCCGGGATCGAACCCGGGTCCTCGACGCCGTGAGGCAGCAGTGCTAACCACTTAGCCACCGTGCTGCCCCCATACAGAGCTAATGTAAATAGAAATTGGAATAGTAGCAATGTGGAAAGGGATAGCGAAAATTCCTTAGTTGTCAGGGCAAGACTAGCGGACAGTGACAGGGTGGGGGGAGGGAGAGGAGGAGGAGGGGGGGGGGGGGGGGTGGAATAGTGAAAGGGGCTAGGTGGAACCAAAGAGGAGCCTGTTCTCAATCCTCATCGCACACATGGCCTGTGGCATGAACTGGAAGTTGTCTGACTATCTTTCCTACACATGCAACAGGTGAGAGTAAATGACAGAATGTGACATGACCACGTTGCACCGTCCCTTACTCGCTCCTTTAAGGAGCAGCAGCCACTTCTCACCGGCCAATCACTCCCGCAAACCAGCTGCACATAACCACACCCGGCACGGACTATTAACTCAAGAAACTCAACACCATCCAGGACAAAGCAGCCACTTTATCAGCACCCCATCCACCACATTAAACATTCACTCCGTCCGCCACCAGCACACAGTGGCAGCCGTGAATGCTTCACCCGCAAGGTGCACTGCAGCCATTCACCAGGGCTCTTTCCAAACCCACAACCACTACATCCGAGAAGGACAAGGGCCGCGGCGCAAGGTAACACAGCGCAGGGTAACACGGCGCAGGGTAACACGGCGCAGGGTAACACAGCGCAGGGTAACACAGCGCAGGGTAACACAGCGCAGGGTAACACAGCGCAGGGTAACACAGCGCAGGGTAACACAGCGCAGGGTAACACAGCGCAGGGTAACAGCGCAGGGTAACACGGCGCAGGGTAACACGGCGCAGGGTAACACGGCGCAGGGTAACACGGCGCAGGGTAACACGGCGCAGGGTAACGCGGCGCAGGGTAACACAGCGCAGGGTAACGCGGCGCAGGGTAACACAGCGCAGGGTAACACGGCGCAGGGTAACACGGCGCAGGGTAACACAGCGCAGGGTAACACAGCGCAGGGTAACACGGCGCAGGGTAACACAGCGCAGGGTAACACAGCGCAGGGTAACACAGCGCAGGGTAACACAGCGCAGGGTAACACGGCGCAGGGTAACACAGCGCAGGGTAACACAGCGCAGGGTAACACGGCGCAGGGTAACACAGCGCAGGGTAACACAGCGCAGGGTAACACAGCGCAGGGTAACACGGCGCAGGGTAACACAGCGCAGGGTAACACAGCGCAGGGTAACACGGCGCAGGGTAACACAGCGCAGGGCAACGCGGCGCAGGGTAACACAGCGCAGGGTAACACAGCGCAGGGTAACACAGCGCAGGGTAACACAGCGCAGGGTAACACAGCGCAGGGCAACGCGGCGCAGGGTAACACGGCGCAGGGTAACACGGCGCAGGGTAACACGGCGCAGGGTAACACAGCGCAGGGTAACACAGCGCAGGGTAACACAGCGCAGGGTAACACAGCGCAGGGCAACGCGGCGCAGGGTAACACAGCGCAGGGTAACACGGCGCAGGGTAACACAGCGCAGGGCAACGCGGCGCAGGGTAACACAGCGCAGGGCAACGCGGCGCAGGGTAACACGGCGCAGGGTAACACGGCGCAGGGTAACACAGCGCAGGGCAACGCGGCGCAGGGTAACACGGCGCAGGGTAACACAGCGCAGGGTAACACGGCGCAGGGTAACACAGCGCAGGGTAACGCGGCGCAGGGTAACGCGGCGCAGGGTAACACAGCGCAGGGTAACACAGCGCAGGGTAACACAGCGCAGGGTAACACAGCGCAGGGTAACGCGGCGCAGGGTAACGCGGCGCAGGGTAACACGGCGCAGGGTAACACGGCGCAGGGTAACACGGCGCAGGGTAACACAGCGCAGGGTAACACAGCGCAGGGCAACGCGGCGCAGGGTAACACGGCGCAGGGTAACACGGCGCAGGGTAACACGGCGCAGGGTAACACGGCGCAGGGTAACACAGCGCAGGGTAACACAGCGCAGGGTAACACAGCGCAGGGTAACACGGCGCAGGGTAACACGGCGCAGGGTAACACGGCGCAGGGTAACACGGCGCAGGGTAACACGGCGCAGGGTAACACGGCGCAGGGTAACACGGCGCAGGGTAACACAGCGCAGGGTAACACGGCGCAGGGTAACACAGCGCAGGGTAACACAGCGCAGGGTAACACGGCGCAGGGTAACACGGCGCAGGGTAACACAGCGCAGGGTAACACGGCGCAGGGTAACACGGCGCAGGGTAACACAGCGCAGGGTAACACAGCGCAGGGTAACACGGCGCAGGGTAACACGGCGCAGGGTAACACAGCGCAGGGTAACACAGCGCAGGGTAACACAGCGCAGGGTAACACGGCGCAGGGTAACACAGCGCAGGGTAACACGGCGCAGGGTAACACGGCGCAGGGTAACACAGCGCAGGGTAACACAGCGCAGGGTAACACGGCGCAGGGTAACACGGCGCAGGGTAACACAGCGCAGGGTAACACGGCGCAGGGTAACACGGCGCAGGGTAACACAGCGCAGGGTAACACAGCGCAGGGCAACGCGGCGCAGGGTAACACGGCGCAGGGTAACACGGCGCAGGGTAACACGGCGCAGGGTAACACAGCGCAGGGTAACACAGCGCAGGGTAACACAGCGCAGGGTAACACAGCGCAGGGCAACGCGGCGCAGGGTAACACAGCGCAGGGTAACACGGCGCAGGGCAACGCGGCGCAGGGTAACACGGCGCAGGGTAACACGGCGCAGGGTAACACGGCGCAGGGTAACACGACGCAGGGTAACGCGGCGCAGGGTAACACGGCGCAGGGTAACACAGCGCAGGGTAACACAGCGCAGGGTAACACGGCGCAGGGTAACACAGCGCAGGGTAACACAGCGCAGGGTAACACAGCGCAGGGTAACACAGCGCAGGGTAACACAGCGCAGGGTAACACAGCGCAGGGTAACACAGCGCAGGGTAACACAGCGCAGGGTAACACAGCGCAGGGTAACACAGCGCAGGGTAACACAGCGCAGGGTAACACAGCGCAGGGTAACACAGCGCAGGGTAACACGGCGCAGGGTAACACAGCGCAGGGTAACACGGCGCAGGGTAACACAGCGCAGGGTAACACAGCGCAGGGTAACACGGCGCAGGGTAACACAGCGCAGGGTAACACAGCGCAGGGTAACACAGCGCAGGGTAACACAGCGCAGGGTAACACAGCGCAGGGTAACACAGCGCAGGGTAACACAGCGCAGGGCAACGCGGCGCAGGGTAACACAGCGCAGGGTAACACGGCGCAGGGTAACACAGCGCAGGGTAACACGGCGCAGGGTAACACAGCGCAGGGTAACACAGCGCAGGGCAACGCGGCGCAGGGTAACACGGCGCAGGGTAACACAGCGCAGGGTAACACGGCGCAGGGTAACACGGCGCAGGGTAACACAGCGCAGGGTAACACAGCGCAGGGTAACACAGCGCAGGGTAACACGGCGCAGGGTAACACGGCGCAGGGTAACACAGCGCAGGGTAACACGGCGCAGGGTAACACAGCGCAGGGTAACACGGCGCAGGGTAACACAGCGCAGGGTAACACGGCGCAGGGTAACACGGCGCAGGGTAACACGGCGCAGGGTAACACAGCGCAGGGTAACACGGCGCAGGGTAACACGGCGCAGGGTAACACAGCGCAGGGTAACACGGCGCAGGGTAACGCGGCGCAGGGTAACACAGCGCAGGGTAACACGGCGCAGGGTAACACAGCGCAGGGTAACACGGCGCAGGGTAACACGGCGCAGGGTAACACGGCGCAGGGTAACACAGCGCAGGGTAACACGGCGCAGGGTAACACAGCGCAGGGTAACACAGCGCAGGGTAACACAGCGCAGGGTAACACAGCGCAGGGTAACACAGCGCAGGGTAACACAGCGCAGGGTAACACGGCGCAGGGTAACACAGCGCAGGGTAACACAGCGCAGGGTAACACAGCGCAGGGTAACACAGCGCAGGGTAACACAGCGCAGGGTAACACGGCGCAGGATAACGCGGCGCAGGGTAACACGGCGCAGGGTAACACGGCGCAGGGTAACACGGCGCAGGGTAACGCGGCGCAGGGTAACACGGCGCAGGGTAACACAGCGCAGGGTAACACGGCGCAGGGTAACACGGCGCAGGGTAACACAGCGCAGGGTAACACGGCGCAGGGTAACACGGCGCAGGGTAACACGGCGCAGGGTAACACGGCGCAGGGTAACACGGCGCAGGGTAACACAGCGCAGGGTAACGCGGCGCAGGGTAACACGGCGCAGGGTAACACGGCGCAGGGTAACACGGCGCAGGGTAACGCGGCGCAGGGTAACACGGCGCAGGGTAACACAGCGCAGGGTAACACAGCGCAGGGTAACACAGCGCAGGGTAACACGGCGCAGGGTAACACAGCGCAGGGTAACACAGCGCAGGGTAACACAGCGCAGGGTAACACGGCGCAGGGTAACACAGCGCAGGGTAACACGGCGCAGGGTAACACGGCGCAGGGTAACACGGCGCAGGGTAACACAGCGCAGGGTAACACAGCGCAGGGTAACACAGCGCAGGGTAACACAGCGCAGGGTAACACAGCGCAGGGTAACACGGCGCAGGGTAACACGGCGCAGGGTAACACAGCGCAGGGTAACACAGCGCAGGGTAACACGGCGCAGGGTAACACAGCGCAGGGTAACACAGCGCAGGGTAACACAGCGCAGGGTAACACGGCGCAGGGTAACACGGCGCAGGGTAACGCGGCGCAGGGTAACACGGCGCAGGGTAACACAGCGCAGGGTAACACGGCGCAGGGTAACACGGCGCAGGGTAACACAGCGCAGGGTAACACGGCGCAGGGTAACACGGCGCAGGGTAACACGGCGCAGGGTAACACAGCGCAGGGTAACACAGCGCAGGGTAACACAGCGCAGGGTAACACAGCGCAGGGTAACACGGCGCAGGGTAACACGGCGCAGGGTAACACGGCGCAGGGTAACACGGCGCAGGGTAACACGGCGCAGGGTAACACGGCGCAGGGTAACACAGCGCAGGGTAACACGGCGCAGGGTAACACGGCGCAGGGTAACACGGCGCAGGGTAACACGGCGCAGGGTAACACAGCGCAGGGTAACACGGCGCAGGGTAACACAGCGCAGGGTAACACAGCGCAGGGTAACACGGCGCAGGGTAACACGGCGCAGGGTAACACGGCGCAGGGTAACACGGCGCAGGGCAACGCGGCGCAGGGTAACACGGCGCAGGGTAACACGGCGCAGGGTAACACGGCGCAGGGTAACACGGCGCAGGGTAACACGGCGCAGGGTAACACGGCGCAGGGTAACACAGCGCAGGGTAACACAGCGCAGGGTAACACAGCGCAGGGTAACACAGCGCAGGGTAACACAGCGCAGGGTAACACAGCGCAGGGTAACACAGCGCAGGGTAACACGGCGCAGGGTAACACAGCGCAGGGTAACACAGCGCAGGGTAACACAGCGCAGGGTAACACGGCGCAGGGTAACACAGCGCAGGGTAACACAGCGCAGGGTAACACGGCGCAGGGTAACACAGCGCAGGGTAACACAGCGCAGGGTAACACAGCGCAGGGTAACACAGCGCAGGGTAACACAGCGCAGGGTAACACGGCGCAGGGTAACACGGCGCAGGGTAACACGGCGCAGGGTAACACGGCGCAGGGTAACACAGCGCAGGGTAACAGCGCAGGGTAACACGGCGCAGGGTAACACGGCGCAGGGTAACACGGCGCAGGGTAACACGGCGCAGGGTAACACGGCGCAGGGTAACACAGCGCAGGGTAACACAGCGCAGGGTAACACGGCGCAGGGCAACGCGGCGCAGGGTAACACGGCGCAGGGTAACACAGCGCAGGGTAACACAGCGCAGGGTAACACGGCGCAGGGTAACACAGCGCAGGGTAACACAGCGCAGGGTAACACGGCGCAGGGTAACACGGCGCAGGGTAACACGGCGCAGGGTAACGCGGCGCAGGGTAACACGGCGCAGGGTAACACAGCGCAGGGTAACACGGCGCAGGGTAACACGGCGCAGGGTAACACGGCGCAGGGTAACACGGCGCAGGGTAACACGGCGCAGGGTAACACGGCGCAGGGTAACACGGCGCAGGGTAACACGGCGCAGGGCAACGCGGCGCAGGGTAACGCGGCGCAGGGCAACGCGGCGCAGGGTAACACGGCGCAGGGTAACACGGCGCAGGGTAACACGGCGCAGGGTAACACAGCGCAGGGTAACACAGCGCAGGGTAACACAGCGCAGGGTAACACAGCGCAGGGTAACACAGCGCAGGGTAACACAGCGCAGGGTAACACGGCGCAGGGTAACACAGCGCAGGGTAACACAGCGCAGGGTAACACAGCGCAGGGTAACACAGCGCAGGGTAACACAGCGCAGGGTAACACAGCGCAGGGTAACACGGCGCAGGGTAACACAGCGCAGGGTAACACAGCGCAGGGTAACACAGCGCAGGGTAACACAGCGCAGGGTAACACGGCGCAGGGTAACACGGCGCAGGGTAACACGGCGCAGGGTAACACGGCGCAGGGTAACACGGCGCAGGGTAACACGGCGCAGGGTAACACGGCGCAGGGTAACACAGCGCAGGGTAACACGGCGCAGGGTAACACGGCGCAGGGTAACACGGCGCAGGGTAACACGGCGCAGGGTAACACGGCGCAGGGTAACACAGCGCAGGGTAACACGGCGCAGGGTAACACAGCGCAGGGTAACACGGCGCAGGGTAACACGGCGCAGGGTAACACGGCGCAGGGTAACACGGCGCAGGGTAACGCGGCGCAGGGCAACGCGGCGCAGGGTAACACGGCGCAGGGTAACACGGCGCAGGGTAACACGGCGCAGGGTAACACGGCGCAGGGTAACACGGCGCAGGGTAACACGGCGCAGGGTAACACAGCGCAGGGTAACACAGCGCAGGGTAACACAGCGCAGGGTAACACAGCGCAGGGTAACACAGCGCAGGGTAACACAGCGCAGGGTAACACAGCGCAGGGTAACACGGCGCAGGGTAACACAGCGCAGGGTAACACAGCGCAGGGTAACACAGCGCAGGGTAACACGGCGCAGGGTAACACAGCGCAGGGTAACACAGCGCAGGGTAACACGGCGCAGGGTAACACAGCGCAGGGTAACACAGCGCAGGGTAACACAGCGCAGGGTAACACAGCGCAGGGTAACACAGCGCAGGGTAACACGGCGCAGGGTAACACGGCGCAGGGTAACACGGCGCAGGGTAACACGGCGCAGGGTAACACAGCGCAGGGTAACAGCGCAGGGTAACACGGCGCAGGGTAACACGGCGCAGGGTAACACGGCGCAGGGTAACACAGCGCAGGGTAACAGCGCAGGGTAACACGGCGCAGGGTAACACGGCGCAGGGTAACACAGCGCAGGGTAACACAGCGCAGGGTAACACAGCGCAGGGTAACACAGCGCAGGGTAACACAGCGCAGGGTAACACAGCGCAGGGTAACACGGCGCAGGGTAACACGGCGCAGGGTAACACAGCGCAGGGTAACGCGGCGCAGGGTAACACGGCGCAGGGTAACGCGGCGCAGGGTAACACGGCGCAGGGTAACACGGCGCAGGGTAACACGGCGCAGGGTAACACAGCGCAGGGTAACACGGCGCAGGGTAACACGGCGCAGGGTAACACAGCGCAGGGTAACACAGCGCAGGGTAACACGGCGCAGGGTAACACAGCGCAGGGTAACACAGCGCAGGGTAACACGGCGCAGGGTAACACGGCGCAGGGTAACACAGCGCAGGGTAACACAGCGCAGGGTAACACGGCGCAGGGTAACACAGCGCAGGGTAACACGGCGCAGGGTAACACAGCGCAGGGTAACACAGCGCAGGGCAACGCGGCGCAGGGTAACACGGCGCAGGGTAACACAGCGCAGGGTAACACAGCGCAGGGTAACACAGCGCAGGGTAACACAGCGCAGGGTAACACAGCGCAGGGTAACACAGCGCAGGGTAACACGGCGCAGGGCAACGCGGCGCAGGGTAACACGGCGCAGGGTAACACAGCGCAGGGTAACACAGCGCAGGGTAACACGGCGCAGGGTAACACAGCGCAGGGTAACACAGCGCAGGGTAACACGGCGCAGGGTAACACAGCGCAGGGTAACACAGCGCAGGGTAACACAGCGCAGGGTAACACAGCGCAGGGTAACACGGCGCAGGGTAACACGGCGCAGGGTAACACAGCGCAGGGTAACGCGGCGCAGGGTAACACGGCGCAGGGTAACACGGCGCAGGGTAACACAGCGCAGGGTAACACGGCGCAGGGTAACACGGCGCAGGGTAACACGGCGCAGGGTAACACGGCGCAGGGTAACACAGCGCAGGGTAACACGGCGCAGGGCAACGCGGCGCAGGGTAACACGGCGCAGGGTAACGCGGCGCAGGGTAACACGGCGCAGGGTAACACAGCGCAGGGTAACACGGCGCAGGGTAACACGGCGCAGGGTAACACGGCGCAGGGTAACACGGCGCAGGGTAACACGGCGCAGGGTAACACGGCGCAGGGTAACACGGCGCAGGGTAATACGGCGCAGGGTAACACGGCGCAGGGCAACGCGGCGCAGGGTAACACGGCGCAGGGTAACACGGCGCAGGGTAACACGGCGCAGGGTAACACGGCGCAGGGTAACACAGCGCAGGGTAACACAGCGCAGGGTAACACAGCGCAGGGTAACACAGCGCAGGGTAACACAGCGCAGGGTAACACAGCGCAGGGTAACACGGCGCAGGGTAACACAGCGCAGGGTAACACAGCGCAGGGTAACACAGCGCAGGGTAACACGGCGCAGGGTAACACAGCGCAGGGCAACGCGGCGCAGGGTAACACAGCGCAGGGTAACGCGGCGCAGGGTAACACAGCGCAGGGTAACACAGCGCAGGGTAACACAGCGCAGGGTAACACGGCGCAGGGTAACACGGCGCAGGGTAACACAGCGCAGGGTAACACAGCGCAGGGTAACACAGCGCAGGGTAACACGGCGCAGGGTAACACAGCGCAGGGTAACACAGCGCAGGGTAACACAGCGCAGGGTAACACAGCGCAGGGTAACACAGCGCAGGGTAACACAGCGCAGGGTAACACGGCGCAGGGTAACACGGCGCAGGGTAACACGGCGCAGGGTAACACGGCGCAGGGTAACACAGCGCAGGGTAACAGCGCAGGGTAACACGGCGCAGGGTAACACGGCGCAGGGTAACACGGCGCAGGGTAACACGGCGCAGGGTAACACGGCGCAGGGTAACACGGCGCAGGGTAACACGGCGCAGGGTAACACGGCGCAGGGTAACACGGCGCAGGGTAACACAGCGCAGGGTAACGCGGCGCAGGGTAACACAGCGCAGGGTAACACGGCGCAGGGTAACACGGCGCAGGGTAACACAGCGCAGGGTAACACAGCGCAGGGTAACACGGCGCAGGGTAACACGGCGCAGGGTAACACGGCGCAGGGCAACGCGGCGCAGGGCAACACAGCGCAGGGTAACACAGCGCAGGGTAACACAGCGCAGGGTAACACAGCGCAGGGTAACACAGCGCAGGGTAACACAGCGCAGGGTAACACGGCGCAGGGTAACACGGCGCAGGGTAACACAGCGCAGGGTAACGCAGCGCAGGGTAACACGGCGCAGGGTAACGCGGCGCAGGGTAACACGGCGCAGGGTAACACGGCGCAGGGTAACACGGCGCAGGGTAACACAGCGCAGGGTAACACAGCGCAGGGTAACACGGCGCAGGGTAACACGGCGCAGGGTAACACAGCGCAGGGTAACACAGCGCAGGGTAACACGGCGCAGGGTAACACAGCGCAGGGTAACACAGCGCAGGGTAACACGGCGCAGGGTAACACGGCGCAGGGTAACACAGCGCAGGGTAACACAGCGCAGGGTAACACGGCGCAGGGTAACACAGCGCAGGGTAACACGGCGCAGGGTAACACAGCGCAGGGTAACACAGCGCAGGGCAACGCGGCGCAGGGTAACACAGCGCAGGGCAACGCGGCGCAGGGTAACACGGCGCAGGGTAACACAGCGCAGGGTAACACAGCGCAGGGTAACACAGCGCAGGGTAACACAGCGCAGGGTAACACAGCGCAGGGTAACACGGCGCAGGGCAACGCGGCGCAGGGTAACACGGCGCAGGGTAACACAGCGCAGGGTAACACAGCGCAGGGTAACACGGCGCAGGGTAACACAGCGCAGGGTAACACAGCGCAGGGTAACACGGCGCAGGGTAACACAGCGCAGGGTAACACAGCGCAGGGTAACACAGCGCAGGGTAACACAGCGCAGGGTAACACAGCGCAGGGTAACACAGCGCAGGGCAACACAGCGCAGGGTAACGCGGCGCAGGGTAACACGGCGCAGGGTAACACAGCGCAGGGTAACGCGGCGCAGGGTAACACAGCGCAGGGTAACGCGGCGCAGGGTAACACGGCGCAGGGTAACACGGCGCAGGGTAACACAGCGCAGGGTAACACGGCGCAGGGTAACACGGCGCAGGGTAACACGGCGCAGGGTAACACGGCGCAGGGTAACACAGCGCAGGGTAACACGGCGCAGGGCAACGCGGCGCAGGGTAACACAGCGCAGGGTAACACAGCGCAGGGTAACACGGCGCAGGGTAACACAGCGCAGGGTAACACGGCGCAGGGTAACACGGCGCAGGGTAACACAGCGCAGGGTAACACGGCGCAGGGTAACACGGCGCAGGGTAACACAGCGCAGGGTAACACGGCGCAGGGTAACACAGCGCAGGGTAACACGGCGCAGGGCAACACGGCGCAGGGTAACACAGCGCAGGGTAACACAGCGCAGGGTAACACGGCGCAGGGTAACACGGCGCAGGGTAACACGGCGCAGGGTAACACAGCGCAGGGTAACACAGCGCAGGGTAACACGGCGCAGGGTAACACGGCGCAGGGTAACACGGCGCAGGGTAACACAGCGCAGGGTAACACAGCGCAGGGTAACACGGCGCAGGGTAACACAGCGCAGGGTAACACAGCGCAGGGTAACACGGCGCAGGGTAACACGGCGCAGGGTAACACGGCGCAGGGTAACACAGCGCAGGGTAACACAGCGCAGGGTAACACGGCGCAGGGTAAAACAGCGCAGGGTAACACGGCGCAGGGTAACACGGCGCAGGGTAACACGGCGCAGGGTAACACAGCGCAGGGTAACACAGCGCAGGGTAACACGGCGCAGGGTAACACGGCGCAGGGTAACACAGCGCAGGGTAACACGGCGCAGGGTAACACGGCGCAGGGTAACACAGCGCAGGGTAACACAGCGCAGGGTAACACGGCGCAGGGTAACACGGCGCAGGGTAACACGGCGCAGGGTAACGCGGCGCAGGGTAACACGGCGCAGGGTAACACGGCGCAGGGTAACACGGCGCAGGGTAACACAGCGCAGGGTAACACAGCGCAGGGTAACACAGCGCAGGGTAACACAGCGCAGGGTAACACAGCGCAGGGTAACACGGCGCAGGGTAACACAGCGCAGGGTAACACAGCGCAGGGTAACACAGCGCAGGGTAACACAGCGCAGGGTAACACGGCGCAGGGTAACACGGCGCAGGGTAACACAGCGCAGGGTAACACGGCGCAGGGTAACACGGCGCAGGGTAACACGGCGCAGGGTAACACAGCGCAGGGTAACACGGCGCAGGGTAACACGGCGCAGGGTAACACGGCGCAGGGTAACACGGCGCAGGGTAACACGGCGCAGGGTAACACGGCGCAGGGTAACACGGCGCAGGGTAACACGGCGCAGGGTAACACGGCGCAGGGTAACACGGCGCAGGGTAACACGGCGCAGGGTAACACGGCGCAGGGTAACACGGCGCAGGGTAACACAGCGCAGGGTAACATGAGGTCAAACTGGTGACAGAACCAACTTCAGCTTCATGCGGGACATGCATTTCTCTAGCGCCTTTTATGACTTTTGGAGCCATTGAACATAGAACATAGAAAATACAGCACAGATCAGGCCCTTCGGCCTGAAGTACTTTTGAAGTGTAAACACTGCATGTACGAAGGGGTTAACAGGCAACATAATCAGGAGGGGAAAAAACCGTGCCGATATTTCACAGACAGGTTAGCGAAGTGGGGCAGGGAGAATGGAGGGTGGGGAACAGTCGGTTTTTTTTTAAGTGGATGGGCTGGGGAGGAACAAAGGGGCGATCTGATCTGGCTTTATCCTCCGATACTCACACAGAGTTGAACAGGTAAGCTCTACCTTGGCTCCCTTGAAAAGACTGAAAAGGAAACGAGAAAATAAATCAATGCCAAACCTTACACAAACACAAAAAGATCCTGAGCAAAACCATTAGAGAAAGAATTTTCATTTCTCCAGCATCTTTGACAATGCCGGGGCCTCCCAAAGCACTTTATGACCAACAAAACCACTTTTAAATCGTAGCCACTGGTTTAATGTAGTCACTGGCGGAAGCCACTTCACGAGTGCTAAAATACCACAAACAATATGGCCATTTGTTTTTGTGACACAATATTGCCTAGGGTGCGCAGCAGAATGCCCATCGACATAGCACGGTGCGATCTTATACACCTAACTTCCACCTCAGCTAAACAACAGTGCAGCACCCTCTCAGTACAGCTCCTGGGAGTGGGACACGATCCCGGGGACCCGCTGCCTCAGGAGGAAAGAGTGTGATTCTCCGAGACACAGCTTCCTGAAAGGCGACGTGTGCAGAATGTTACGGTGCGGCTTGGCTCTGCGCACTCCCAGTTAACTGAGCTCACGCCTCGCTGGGATCCACAAACGGCACGCGGCTCATTGCCCTCCCCTCCCCGGGAGGGAGGGAGCTTCTGATCGCGGAAGCATCCCCGCACACGCTCTCCCACCAGGCAGCTGCACTTATTTGTCAAGGTTGTCGAAACGTGCAATATTGACAGGTAGGGAAAGCTTGGCGGGCCGCTCGCTGAGCGCCATGGTGGTCAGCGCTGCTGCCTCACCAGGGACCCGGGTTCAATTCCGGCCTCGGGTGACTGTCTGTGTGGACTTGTTAGGTGCAGGTTAGGTGGACTGGCCATGATAAATTGCCCCTAGTGTCCAGGGATGTTTACGTTAGGTAGGGTTACAGGGATAGCACCGGGGAGCGGGCTGGTTTAGCACAGGGCTAAATCGCTGGCTTTGAAAGCAGACCAAGGCAGGCCAGCAGCACGGTTCAATTCCCGTACCAGCCTCCCCGAACAGGCGCCGGAATGTGGCGACTAGGGGCTTTTCACAGTAACTTAATTTGAAGCCTATTTGTGACAATAAGCGATTTTCATTTCATTTGATTTCTAAGTTGGGTGCTCTGTCACAGGGTCGGTGCAGACTCGATGGATATAATGGCCTTCTTCTGCAATGTGGGTGTTCTATACACCCATCGAGTCTCGAGTTTCAGACTGGACAGTGGGGCTGGGGCTATTTAACACAGCGGCGTGCTTAGGGACAGGGACTAAACTGGATTCATTCCATACTGGAGCTGCAGCTTTGAAACATTTCTCGCAATCATGCACTTTGATAATATCCATTTCTGATCAACTGCACCAATGCAACACACCATTTATATATACACCTTCTTACATTAAACTGATTAATCTAAAGTTGATAGCTTTTACAGCTCGCATGCTTAATGATTAAACAATTGTTACCAACTCGTTACTGTCTAGAATGTGTAGCCTGAAAGGAGAGGAGGTAGCAGATCCAACAGTAGCTTTCAGAAGGGAACTGGATAAATGCTTGATGGAGAAGAGTTGCAGAGTTATGGGGAAGGGGCAGAGAGGCCAATTGGGTAGCTCTCATAATGGGCCAAATGGCCTTCTCTGCTGTATGACTCTGTGACACTGTAAACCAGACTGGGAGTGGGTGCAAACACTGCAATTCAAACACAACTTCACTGGCTGGAAGGTGCTTTGGGATGTGATGGGAACTCTTCCCATCTTTGGGATGTGATGGGAACAGGGGCTGGTTTAGCACGGGGCTAAATCGCTGGCTTTTAAAGCAGACCAAGGCAGGCCAGCAGCACGGTTCAATTCCCGTACCAGCCTCCCCGAACAGGCGCCGGAATGTGGCGACTAGGGGCTTTTCACAGTAACTTCATTTGAAGCTTACTTATGACAATAAGTGATTTTCATTTCATTTCCTGGAAGACATGCGGACCGTTCCCAAGAACAGGAAGTGCAGTCAAGCACGGCATAAATGAACTGTAAGAGGGGCAGCGCGGTGGCGCAGTGGTTAGCACTGCTGCCTCACGGTGCCGAGGTCCCAGGTTTGATTCCGACTCTGGGTCACTGTCCGTGTGGAGTTTGCACATTCTCCCCGTGTTTGTTTGGGCTTCTTCCCCCCCCCAAAACCCAAAAGATGTGCAGGGTAGGTGAATTGACGACACTAACATTTCCCCTCAATTGGAAAAAATGGGCACTCTAAATTTTTTTTAAAAAATGAACTGTAAGGATCAGGCCAAGGCCTGATTGGAATCCAGTTCACCACCTTAAACATCCATTCAGTCCATCTGAACACACGGTGGCAGCAGTATGTACAGTGCAAACAACTCACCAAGGTTCCTTCGACAGCATCTTCTAAATCAGCCACCACTACCACTTAGAAGGACATGGGAAGCGGATGTCATGATATCCACATCAGCATATCATGGTGCAATCACACACACACTGATGGACAGGTAGTTGGACCAACCAGCACACACATAACATCGCAGCCAATCACCAGTGAGAGCACACGCACTATAAAACAGGGAGCACCACAGTTCCCGCTTATTCCAGCAGGAGATAGCTCAGCACAGAGCTCACAGCACGCCACTCAGACATACACCATGTGCTGAGTGCCTCACCAAGATAGTGATAGGGCTGGGTCCACAGGTTAACTGGTGAAGCACGTACCCAAGCCAGTAGTTAGTTGTTACCGTTGTTAAGACAATAAAACAGAGTTGTATCATCTACAGCCGTGTTGGATCATTTGTGCATCGGAACACCCAACACGACAGCGGACATTTGGGAACATCATCACCTCCAAGTTCCCCTTCAAGTCACTCACCACCCTGACTTGAAAATGTATCAGCCGTTCCTTCACTGTTGCTGGGTCAAATTCCTGGAACTTCCTTCCTAACAGCACTGTGGGTGTACCCACAACAGGGACTGCAGCGGTTCAAGAGGCAACTCACCATCACCACTTTCTCAAGGGAGAATTAGGGCAACAAACACTGGCCCAACCACTGACGCCCCACATCCCCATGAATTAATAAAAGAAACGTTCACGCCTGTCGCAACATATAGCACCTTTAACAGAGTGAAACATCCCTGGAGCTTCACAGGTAATTATCGGACAAAGCCGGACACTGAGGCCGGGAGTCCCTCCCCTCGGGTTTCCTGGTGGTGGAGATGGTTTGTCATTGGCCGACAGCTATTGGGGGGGACAATCTACTGGCGGGAAGGGTGAGAAATCCCCGCCCCCCCCTGTCACAGAGGGACATATAAGGTGACCAAAAGCCTGGTCACAGAGACAGGTTTTGCACAAGGAAGGAGATGCGCAAAGAGTTTTGAAGGGATATGGGCCAAGGTAACTGAAGGCACGATCCCCAATAGTGGAGCAACTACCAGCCTCCCTGAACAGGCGCCGGAATGTGGCGACTAGGGGCTTTTCACAGTAACTTCATTTGAAGCCTACTTGTGGCAATAAGCGATTTTATTTATTTTTTATTAACTAAAATTGAGGATGCTCAAGAAGCCAGAATTAGAAGAGCACAGATATCTAATAATAATCGTTATTAGTGTCACAAGTAGGCTTACATTAACACTGCAATGACGTTACTGTGAAACGACCCTAATCGCCACATTCCGCCGTCCGTTCAGGTACACAGAGGGTTGAATTCAGAATGTCCCAATTCACCTAACACCTAACAGCACGCCTTTGGACTGTGGGAGGAAACCGGAGCACCCGGAGGAAACCCACGCAGACACGGGGGGAACGTGCAGACTCCGCACAGACAGTGACCCGAGCCCCACACTCCCCATCTCACAGCACCAGTTGCTGTCTGACCTCCACTCTCAGTCACAGCGGGAAACTTGGTGAAGAAAGAGGGATTTGTATCCTTAAAAAGAAAAACAAACATTGCAAGCTTTTTTCCCCCCCCAAGAATTCTGACACGATTCATTCACGAGACTTTTCTTTTTAAAGGAAAAACAAGCTCCCTTCTCCGTGCTGAGCCCGGCCACGCTCCAGTTACAGCAGGGGCCGAGGGCCCGTTCAACCTAACAGCATCTCCCACCATTCTGCTTGTTATTTCAGTGAATGACACAGACACCGATGGTATTTTTGTGAAATGCTTGAACAGCATCTCTCACAGAAGGAGCTGTTTAAAGTAGGCGGGGGGTGAAAAATATTGGATAACTTCACTCCACGTGGCACTCTCTGCCACAAGGGCTACTGTAGGCAAGGAGCACAGATTCAGCGAATGGGAAGCTGGACAAACACATGAAGGAGTAGAAGGATATTCTGATTGGGGTGAAGGGGTGGGCGGACGGACGCTAAGGTACAGCACAGACCAGATGGGCCGAATGGCATGTGTCTCTGTTGTACATTCAAGAACTAGGGTGGCGCAGTGGTTAGCACTGCAGCCTCATGGCGCCGAGGACGCGGGTTCGATCCGGGCCCCGGGTCACTGTCCATGTGGAGTTTGAACATTCTCCATGGGTCTCACCCCCACAACCCAAAAAGATGTGCAGGGTAGGTGGACTGGCCACGCTAAATTGCCCCTTAATTGGACCAAAAAGAATTGGATACTCTAAATTTATATTTTAGAAGATGCACTGCTGCCTGACAGCATCAGGGACCAGGTTCAATTGGGTGATTGTCTGCACGTTTCTCCCCGTGTGTGCGTGGGTTTCCTCCGGGTGCTCCGGTTTCCTCCCACAGTCCAAAGACGTGCACGTTAGGTGGATTGGCCGTGCTAAATTGCCCTTAGTGTCCAAAAAGGTTAGGTGGGGTTATTGGGTTACGGGGATAGGGTGGAAGGGGGGATTAAGTGGGTCGGTGCAGACTCGATGGGCCGAATGGCCTCCTTCTGCACTGTATGTTCTATATTCTATTTGAATACCCGAGGGGAGTGAGCAGAGGCGGTGAATTTGGAATGTCTATCGCCAGTGGGTTCCAACGGCTGAAATATCCCACGCACTTCAACTTGGCGACCCATGCCAAAGATCCACACCCTTAGGGCACAACAGCGGTGTAATATCACTGGACGAATACTAAAGGGGCCCAGGCTAATGCTCGGGGGACACAGGTTTGAATCCCACCAAAGTAAGTGATTGAATTTAAATTCAGTTAATTAATAAGGAAAAAAAAATCTGCAATTGAAAGTTGGTAACTAAAGAACGGCCACTGATCGTCAGGGGCAGCACGGTGGCGCAGTGGTTAGCACTGCTGCCTCACGGCGCCGAGGTCCCAGGTTCGAATCCCGGCCCCGGGTCACTGTCCGTGCAGAGTTTGCCCATTCTCCCCGTGTCTGCGAGGGTTTCACCCCCACAACCCAAAGATGTGCAGAGTAGGTGGATTGGTCGCGCTAAATTGCCCCTTAATTGGAAAAAAAATAATTGGGAACTCTAAATTTATTTAAAAAAAACGTCCACTGTCCTAAAGAATTTGGAAGGAAATCTGCTGTCCTTAGCTGGTCTGGCCTACATATAATTCCTAGACTCAGAGCTTCTGTAAATGCCTTCTGAAATGGAATAGCATGCCAGTCAATTGCAGAAATTAGGGATGGCCACATCCCAAGGAAGAATATTTGTTTTAAAAGCTTCCTGTCCCAAGGGACTCTCATACCAAGCGGTTAGGGAACAGACTGTTGTTTTCTCTGCAGCTATCACTTAGCAACGGTTTTCTAGCATCCCTGATTTTCTTCACCGCACCACTGACGGCCGTGCCTTCAGCTGCCTGGACCCTAAACTCTGGGGTATTCCCTCCATAAAACCTCTCTGCCTTCCCCTTTCAAACCACTCCTTCAACCGCTTTGATTCACGTTACCTGTCCCTAATGTGGTTGATGCACCTCGAGGTGTTATATCAGCTTAAGTGTGCGATGTGAACACAAGTTGTTGTTGTGGATGTAACTGCTAGCTCCTAGGGCTGGGCTTTTAAGTTACTAATAGAATTTACACTGCTGCAGAAGGCCATTCGGCCCGCTGCGGCTGCACCGGCCCCTGGAAAGAGCACCCTACTTTTTTTAAAATAAGTTTAGAGTACCCAATTATTTTTTTTTCCAATTAAGGGGCAATTTAGTGTGGCCAATCCACCTACCCTGCACATCTTTGGGCTGTGGGGGCGAAACCCACGCAGACATAGAATTAACATAGAATTTACAGTGCAGAAGGAGGCCATTCAGCCCATCGAGACTGCACCGGCTCTTGGAAAGAGCACCCTACCCAAGGTCAACACCTCCACCCTATCCCCATAACCCAGTAACCCCACCCAACACTAAGGGCAATTTTGGACACTAAGGGCAATTTTGGACACTAAGGGCAATTTATCATGGCCAATCCACCTAACCTGCACATCTTTGGACTGTGGGAGGAAACCGGAGCACCCGGAGGAAACCCACGCACACACGGGGAGGATGTGCAAACTCCGCATAGACAGTGACCCAAGCCGGAATCGAACCTGGGACCCTGGAGCTGTGAAGCAATTGTGCTATCCACAATACTACCGTGTTGCCCTTTGGGAGACCCCTGGGAGAACGTGCAAACTCCACACGGACAGTGACCCAGGGCCAGGATTCGAACCCGGGTCCTCAGCGCCGTAGTCCCAGTGCTAACCACTGCGCCATCGTGCCGCCCAGAGCACCCTACTTAAGCCCACACCTCCACCCTATCCCCGCAACCCCACCCTAACCTTATTGGTCACTAAGGGCAAATTTAGCCTGGCCAGCCCACCTTCTGCAACTTGTTAGCAGATTTAAATAATACTTCAACATACGTCATTTAGAAAAGGGGATTTGTGACCGGAACGCGGAGCTGTGCAGTGGGGTGGATCGTCCCTGCCTCTGCAGTGGCATTGGGAGAATGTTGGTTGCTTTTGCAGCACTATTAAAAACTATTGTGTTCAGTGCCAACTTCTCTCTCTGCCAGTGGCAGTGGAAGACTGCAGTGCAGGAGCAGAGACAGCACACAGCAGCTCTCTCTCTCTCTCTCTCTCTCCCCCCCCCCCCCCACAGGCTCCAGCTGTCAGCTGTGAGCACATGGTGTACGCTCTGCCCACCGTAACCTTACCCGAATCTCCCTGAGCAGGGCACACCCTTTTCCCACACACCCTCCCCACTCTCCACACACGCTGCGGTTGACAAAGCCAATGAAGAAATCCCCTCGCTGAACATTAAGAAGTTGTCGAGAGAGAGAGAGAGAGAGATGAGAGCCAGAATAAACCCGGTGTCCCCTCAAGACGATTCCACCATTCAATAAGATCGCGGTTTGACCGTCCGACGATCTGCCCGTCTCGGTCTGACCTGACATCTTTGGGTTGAGGGGCTGAGACCCACGCAGACATGGGGAGAATGTGCAAACTCCACACGGGCAGTGACCCAGGGCCGGGATCGAACCTGGGACCTCGGCGCCGTGAGGCAGCAGTGCTAACCACTGCGCCACCGTGCTGCCCAAATTCAAATATTCACAACCTCCCGAGTGAAGAGATGTCTCCTCATTGAAACTGCAACATCGTGCAGCATGACTGCATCACAGCAGGAGGAGGCCCATCGAGCCGATGCTGCCTCTCTGCAGAAGCAACTCAGCGGGTCCTGTCCGGGTGTCCGTGTGGTCACCGTGACCAGGCCCAGGAGCAGAGCCACTGGGAGGTTCTCGGACCTCCCTGCTTCCCACGCAGCAGGTATTCAAAGATGTTTCTGGAATGACAGACGGGGAGGGCACCAGGGTGGCACGGTGAGTTAGCACTGCGGCATCACGGCGCTGAGGCCCCATGGTTCAATCCCGGCCCTGGGTCACTGTCCGTGTGGAGTTTGCACATTCTCCCCGTGTCTGCGTGGGTTTCGGCCCCCACAACCCAAAAGATGTGCAGGGCAGGTGGATTGGCCACGCTAAATTGCACCTTAATTGGAAAAAATGAATTGGGTACTCTAAATTTATTTTTTAAAAGAATCACAGAACAGAAGGAGGCCTTTTGGCCCATCGCGCCCATGCTTGGCTCACTGCAACAGCAACCCAACGAATCCCACTTCCCCACCATTTTCCCCGTAACCTCTACGACCTCCGCTACAATCTTGGGCAGTGCATGCCAAATCCTAATCACTCGCTGGGAACAGTCTCTCCGTCCCCTCTGTCAAGATCCCTCACTATTTTGAACACCTCCATCAAATCCTGCCTCAAACATCCCTTCTCCGGGGAAAACAGCCCCCGCTTCTCTGTCCTATCCGCATAACCCAAATCCCTCGGCCCTGGAACCATTCTCAGAAGCCTTTTTCTCTCCCTCTCTATAATAAAACCATTAGAATTCCTACAGTGCAGAAGGGGACCCTTCAGTCCATCAAGTCAGCGCCCGCCCTCTGAAAGAGCTCTCTACCTAGGCCCAATCCCCCACCCTATCCCCGTAAACCCCACCTAACCTACGCTTCCCTGGACACTAGGGGGCAGCCAGAATTGGACACAATACTCCAGTTGATGCCGAACTAGTGTTTTTTTGTTTTTTAAAATAAATTTAGAGTACCCAATTCATTTTTCCCAATTAAGGGGCAATTTAGCGTGGCCAATTCACCTACCCTGCACATTTTTGGGTTGTGGGGGCGAAACCCACGCAGACACGGGGAGAATGTGCAAACCCCACATGGACAGTGACCCAGAGCCGGGATAGAACCTGGGACCTCGGCGCCGTGAGGCAGCAGGGCTAACCCATTGCGCCACCGTGCTGCCCCCCGAACTAGTGTTTTATTAAGTTTCATCATAACTTCCTTGCTTTGGTACTCTGTGCTTCTATTGATAAAGTCTATGATCCTGTACACCTTTGTAACCACATTCTCAATCAGCCTTGCCTTCTTCAATGACTTGTAAACATATCGCCCTGGTCTCTTTGTCCCTACACCCCCTCTAGAATTTAATCCTTTATTTCATATCCAAAACCCTGGAACTTCCTCTCTAACAGCACTGCAGGTGTACGTACATCACAGAGACCTGAATGTTGGCCAGGTCAGTGATTCCTATTTCCCTTGATTTAGTTTTTTTTTAATTGCCACTCCTAATTCTTCCTTCCAAAATGTATTACTTCTCATTTCTGGGCAATAAATTGATCCTGCCATGTGCCCGCCCATTCCAGCTGCCTGTGTCCATTCAAGATCATTACTGTCCCCCTCACAATACCTCCAAGTTTTGTGTCATCTGCAAGCTTTGAAATTCTATACAGTGCACCCAAGTCAAGGTCATTATAGAATCATAGAATTTACAGTGCAGTACTCAAGCCCCACCTTCACCCTATCCCCGTAACCCCACCTCGCCTTTCGACACTGAGGGGCAATTTACCATGGCCAATCCACCTAACCTGCACATCTTTGGACTGTGGGAGGAAACCGGAGCACCCGGAGGAAACCCACACAGACACGGAGGAGAACGTGCAGACTCCGCACAGACAGTGACCCGAGCCGGGAATCGAACCAGGGACCCTGGAGCTGTGAAGCAATTGTGCTAACCACTGTGCTACTGTGCCGCCCCTTAATACAGATTAATATAGATCTGAGTATCGATTCCTGGGCAACCCCATTTCCTCCAGTCCGATAAACAACCTCCTTCTGTGTTATTTATTTATTTTAATTTAGAGTGCCCAATTCATTTTTTCCAATTAAGGGGCAGTTTAGCGTGTTCAATCCACCCAACCTGCACATCTTTGGGTTGTGGGGGTGAAGCGCACGCAAGCACGGGGAGAATGTGAAAACTCCACACGGCCACAGCTCCTTCTGTGTGATAACCATTCTATCACGGTAGCATTGTGGATAGCACAATTGCTTCACAGCTCCAGGGTCCCAGGTTCGATTCCGGCTTGGGTCACTGTCTGTGCGGAGTCTGCACAACCTCCCCGTGTGTGCGTGGGTTTCCTCCGGGCGCTCCGGTTTCCTCCCACAGTCCAAAGATGTACAGGTTAGGTGGATTGGCCATGATAAATTGCCCTTAGTGTCCAAAATTGCCCTTAGTGTTGGGTGGGGTTACTGGGTTATGGGGATAGGGTGAAGGTGTTGACCTTGGGTAGGGTGCTCTTTCCAAGAGCCGGTGCAGACTCGATGGGCCGAATGGCCTCCTTCTGCACTGTAAATTCTAAGATTCTATTAAGGTCACACTTCCAACTCCACCTCAGCCGACGGTTCTGCCCAGGCATTCTTCCTCCGGCAGTTCCAACCCTGGCTACCGTGGGTAGCCCTCTCTCCTCCGAGTCAACAAGCTGTGGGTTCAGGCCGCACTCCACAGACGTTGACCACCAAATCCAGGACATTTGAAGGTAAGTACCGAGGGAGTGCTGCACACTTGGAGGTGCCGCCTTTAGGGTGATGCATCAAAGTGGGTTGTCCTCTGCCTTTGCAGGTGGACACCAGCGACATGCGGCCAATGTGTCAAAGAGGGAAGTGGGGGTGGGGGGGGGGGGGGGGGAGTTCTCGCTGGCAGCCTGGTCAAGGTTTAACTCAGCCAACTTCACCAATATATATCACCTGGTCGTTAACGCATTGCAACTTGCGAGATCTTGCTGTGCAATGGCTGCCTCATTTCCTACATGACAACCGTGACGGCACTTCAGAAAACAGTTCACTGGCTGCAAAGCACTTTGAGAGGTTTGCGAAAGATGCTGCAGAATGCTAGCATCCCTACAGCGCCGGAGGAGGCCATTCGGCCCGTCGAGTCTGCACCGGCCCTTCAAATGAGCTCTCCACCCATGTCCACCCCCCCCCCCCCCCCCCCCCCGCCCTATCCCTGCAATCCCATATCCTAAGCTGCACATCCCTGGACATTAAGGGGCAATTCAACGCGGCCAACCTGCCTCATTTTCGGACTGTGGGAGGAAACCCGCGCAGAACGACCGGGAGAGCGTCCAGACTCCGCACGAACAGTGAGCTGAAGCTGGAACTGGACCCGGGTCCCCGGCGCTGTGAGGCAGCAGTGATAACCACTGCGCCACCGTGCCGTCCCGGTGTGGCCATGCCAGTTTTCTAGTTCTTTGTATTAACCCCAGAGGTGATCAACCCAGTCACCACCCTGCTTACAACAGTAACTAGAGGCTTTGATTTTGAAATCTCTCTTCTGTAGCTCACTATGGTGAGCTCCTCAGAACCGCAATAAATCCCATAAATATTACCTTGGTGACTCTTCCCAAACAGAAGATTAAGGGGTGATCCGACAGAGGTGTATAAGATGATCAAACGATTTGGCACGGATAGACCAGAACTAACAGGATTAATCTTAATTCGAGCTATAGTCCAGAGAAGGATAGGCTCGTGGGGCTGAATGGACTCAGACTCTGACTCACACAGTGGGGGGCCGAGGGTGGGCCGTCTTCAACTTTGGGGAAAGCTTCCTGAACGACCTCCCTGACAAACTGTGTGGAGAGTAAATCAGTCATTCACTAAACAACATGTTCTAAATGCAGTACGGCTCTTTGCAACGAGCTACAGAAGAGATGGGTACAGGAATTCCTGGAAGGGGTGGGGTGCTTAATGCCATACTCGTTAAGTAGTTGAGGACATTAATTGAGCAGCAGAAGCTCTGGGATTTTTGAGCAGTGTGCTGGAATCTGACGAGCTCCCCTTGCTGGTGGTCTGTGTAAAGAATAGCTGGTCAATTGCTGCCCACCTCCCAGAGGCATTTCAACAATGCAGGTTTGTCAGGCCTGGTGGCTGGTGGTTGGGGCTGGTTTAGCACAGGGCTAAATCGCTGGCTTTGAAGGCAGCCCAGCAGCACGGTTAAATTCCCGTACCAGCCTCCCCGAACAGGCGGTGGAATGTGGTGACTAGGGGCTTTTCACAGTAACTTAATTGAAGCCTACTCGTGACAATAAGCGATTTTCATTTTCATTTCATTTCATCACAGGCCCTAGAAACTGGGGACCATCGATGGGAGGACAGAAAACGACAGCTCTGCGAGGTCCCCAAGCTACGCCCAACGCTCTCTGGGCAACGCTGCAGTGATCTGTCACAAACACAGACCAGAGTTTGCTGAGTTACTGATGGGACTGACGGACGTGCCGTACACACAGGCCTCACATAAAGAAGGGGCTTGCAACGATACAGCACCTCTCGACGTCACAAAAAATACTTTTACAACCAATGAAGCTTTTCATCATCTTTATTGTCACAAGTAGGCTTACATTGACACTGCAATGAAGTTACTGTGAAAAGCCCCTAGTCGCCACACTCCGGCGCCTGTTCGGGTACACAGAGGGAGAACTCAGAATGTCCAAATTACCTAACAGCGCGTCTTTCGGGAACTTGTTTGAGGAAACCGGAGCATCCGGAGGAAATCCACGCAGACACGGGGAGAACGTACAGACTCCACACAGATAGTGACCCAAGCCGGGAATCGAACCTGGGACCTTGGCGCTGTGAAGTAACAGTACTAACCACTGTGCTATAGTCACTGCTGTAACGTAGGAGGCTCCTCAGCCCATTTGCGCACCGCAAGATTCCGCAAACAGCAATGAGATAATGTCCAGATCATCTGCTTCAGAGAAAACGGCTCAGGGATAAATATCGGCCGGAACAAAAAGAAAAACTCCACGGCTCTTCGTTGAATAAGGCCGTGACACCTTTTAGATCTGCCTGAGAATGCAAAGGAGGCCTTGCCTCATGGGTATGATGGTAGCTCCATCAGTGCAGTGCGTCCCTCTATCAGTGACCCCCCCCCTCAGCACTCCACTGGAGCGCCAACCTGGGCTGATGAGTTTGGGTATCTGAAGTGGGACTTGAATCCAAATCTCTTTTGACAAAAGGGGACTTACCCAGAGGGAGGACGGACATGGAGGTCCAAGTGGTTTTGATACAGCACTTTATAGCTGTGTTACCTCCTCCGCCTCCAGGTATCAGTCCTAAGAGGGCGCTGGCCACCATGGGCCTCCAATGATAATATCTGCCCATTCCAGGTATTGGTCTGGTCAACCTTCTTTGACACATTTACATCCTTCCTTAAATAAGGTGACCAATACTGTGCACAGCACTCCAGATGTGGTGTCACCAATGCTCTGAAGCATAACCTCCCTACTTTTGTATTTAATTCCCCTCGCAATGAATGATAAACTTTCTATTAGCTTTGCGAATTACTTGCTGTATTTGCATACTTTTTAAATATAAATTTAGGGTAGCCCGGTGGCGCAGTGGGTTAGCCCTGCTGCCTCACGGTGCCGAGGTCCCAAGTTCGATCCCGGCTCTGGGTCACTGTCCGTGTGGTTTGCACATTCTCCCCGTGTTTGTGTAGGTTTCGCCTCCACAACCCAAAGATGTGCAGGGTAGGTGGATTGGCCACGCTAAATTGCCCCTTAATTGGGGAAAAAAAATGAATTATGTACTCTAACTTTATATATATATATATATATATATAAAACATTTTTTTTTTTTTTTTTTAAGAGTACCCAATTATTTTTTCCCAATTAAGGGGTAATTTAGCATGGCCAATCCACCTACCCTACACATCTTTGGGTTGTGGGGGCGATATCCACGTAGACACGGGGAGAAAATGCCAACTCCACAAAGTCACCAAAGGGTGGAATTGAACTCAGGTCCCTGGCGCTGTGAGGCAGCAGTGCTAGCCACTATGCCACCCCACTCGTTACACCTTGCCAACCTGAAGACCCATTTATGCCTGGCACTCTCTCCTTCTATCAGCCTGCCAATCTTCAATCCATGCCAATACGTTACCCTCTCCAACATGAGTTCTTTTTTTCCGTAATACCCTTTGATGTGGCACTTTATCAAATGCCTTCTGGAAATCTAAGTACAGTACATCCACCAGTTCCCCTTCATCCACAGCACATGTTACTTAGAACATAGAACACTACAGCGCAGTACAGGCCCTTCGGCCCTCAATGTTGCGCCGACCTGTGAAACCACTCTGAAGCCCATCTACACTATTCCCTTATCGTCCATAATAGAACAGTGGCTGTTAAAATACAACCCTCCAAAAACTGATTGGGCAAAGGTCACCGCTTGTATTCAGAAGGGGACAGAGGAAATATCAGAATATGAAGAAAGGTTTAGAGCAATACGGAAGGAGCATTCAGGAATGAAAATGCCGAAGTGGCAGGAGACTTGGGATACAAGTACTTTTGGACCGTTGAAGGCTGCCTTTGTTGCTGGGTTGAAAACAGAGTTGTCTAATGCATTAACATTGGTGTTTCCTGAGTTCCGAGAATCAACGACATACGCGGTATGAATAGATCAAATTGTATCCAAATTGACCAGGATATGGGAGCTAAGATTTGTGCTCTCCATACTGGATTAAAGTCTTTTGTTTTACCATTTCAGTCAACAAGTAATGCCCTATCTAATTCAAATGTTCATCAAAGAACTCCAATAAGTAAGTTAAACATGATTTCCCTTTCACAAAGACATGTTGACTCTGCCAGATTCCATCGAACTTATCCAAGTGACTGTAACTTCTTCAATAGTAACTTTGAACATTTTCCCGATGACGGATGTTACGGTAACTGTCTGTAGTTTCCTGCTTCCTGTCTCTCTCCCTTTGAAATAATGGAGTCACATTTGCTATCTTCCATTCTAATGTGATCTTCCCCAAATCTGGTGAAATCTGAATTCAATAAAAATCTGGAATCAAAAAAGACTAATGATGACCATGAAACCATTGTAGATTGTCTTAAATGCTTGGTCTGACCTACATGGCCGTACCAGCCTCCCCGAACAGGCGCCGGAATGTGGCGACTAGGGCCTTATCAGGGTCTGTTTAGCACAGGGCTAATTCACTGTCTTTGAAAGCAGACCAAGGCAGGCCAGCAGCACGGTTTGATTACCGTAACAGCCTCCCCAAATAGGCGCCGGAATGTGGCAACTAGGGGCTTTTCACAGTAACTTCATTTGAAGCCTACTTGTGACAATAAGCAATTTTCATTTCATTTCACATGTGACCCACATTGCTGTGGGTCTAGATACATTTATTAATATTTTGATATAAATTTAGAGTACCCAGTTCTGTTTTTTCCAATTAAGGGGCAGTTTAGCGTGGCCAATCCACCTACCCTGCACATCTTTGGGTTGTGGGGGTGAGACCCACGCAGACACGGGGAGAATGTGCAAACTCCACACGGACAGTGACCTGGGACCGGGATCGAACCCGGGTCCTTGGCGCAGTGAAGCAGCAGTGCTAACCACTGCGCTACCGTGCCGCCCTATGTGGTTGACACTTACCTGCCCCCTCAAGGGCAATTAGGGATCGGCACAGCCTGGAACGCACACGTCCCATCAACGTATAAAGAAAAACGCAGACTTTGCTCTTCTGATTAATCTTTTAGTCATCCTTTGCTGTTCCTTATATTCAACCAATCTTCTGATCTTCCTCCTCTGCTCAATTATATGATGTGAGGGCAAGAGGATCAGGATTTTGACAAAGCAATAGAGAAGGGACACATCGGAGGGGGGGGGGGGGGGGGGAACTCAGGCCAAAGTTCATGCATTTTATGATTATATTCTAATACTACTGGTGGAGTTACCCCTGACAGCACAAAAACTCACATTTCGCTTATGACCACTGGAGTTCCCACCTAACCTTTTTTGTTAGGAAGGAAGATGTGTTGGGCATTTTGAAAAACTTGAGGATAGACAAGTCCCCCGGGCCTGACGGGATATATCCAAGGATTCTATGGGAAGCAAGAGATGAAATTGCAGAGCCGTTGGCAATTATCTTTTCGTCCTCACTGTCAACAGGGGTGGTACCAGGGGATTGGAGAGTGGCGAATGTCGTGCCCCTGTTCAAAAAAGGAACTAGGGATAACCCTGGGAATTACAGGCCAGTTAGTCTTACTTCGGTGGTAGGCAAAGTAATGGAAAGGGTACTGAAGGATAGGATTTCTGAGCATCTGGAAAGACACTGCTTGATTAGGGATAGTCAGCACGGATTTGTGAGGGGTAGGTCTTGCCTTACAAATCTTATTGAATTCTTTGAGGAGGTGACCAAGCATGTGGATGAAGGTAAAGCAGTGGATGTAGTGTACATGGATTTTAGTAAGGCATTTGATAAAGTTCCCCATGGTAGGCTTATGCAGAAAGTAAGGAGGCATGGGATAGTGGGAAATTTGGCCAGTTGGATAACGAACTGGCTAACCGATAGAAGTCAGAGAGTGGTGGTGGATGGCAAATATTCAGCCTGGATCCCAGTTACCAGTGGCGTACCGCAGGGATCAGTTTTGGGTCCTCTGCTGTTTGTGATTTTCATTAATGACTTGGATGAGGGAGTTGAAGGGTGGGTCAGTAAATTTGCAGACGATACGAAGATTGGTGGAGTTGTGGATAGTAAGGAGGGCTGTTGTCGGCTGCAAAGAGACATAGATAGGATGCAGAGCTGGGCTGAGAAGTGGCAGATGGAGTTTAACCCTGAAAAGTGTGAGGTTGTCCATTTTGGAAGGACAAATATGAATGCGGAATACAGGGTTAACGGTAGAGTTCTTGGCAATGTGGAGGAGCAGAGAGATCTTGGGGTCTATGTTCATACATCTTTGAAAGTTGCCACTCAAGTGGATAGAGCTGTGAAGAAGGCCTATGGTGTGCTCGCGTTCATTAACAGAGGGATTGAATTTAAGAGCCGTGAGGTGATGATGCAGCTGTACAAAACTTTGGTAAGGCCACATTTGGAGTACTGTGTACAGTTCTGGTCGCCTCATTTTAGGAAGGATGTGGAAGCTCTGGAAAAGGTGCAAAGAAGATTTACCAGGATGTTGCCTGGAATGGAGAGTAGGTCTTACGAGGAAAGGTTGAGGGTGCTAGGCCTTTTCTCATTAGAGCGGAGAAGGATGAGGGGCGACTTGATAGAGGTTTATAAGATGATCAGGGGAATAGACAGAGTAGACAGTCAGAGACTTTTTCCCCGGGTGGAACACACCATTACAAGGGGACATAAATTTAAGGTGAAAGGTGGAAGATATAGGAGGGATATCAGAGGTAGGTTCTTTACCCAGAGAGTAGTGGGGGCATGGAATGCACTGCCTGTGGAAGTAGTTGAGTCGGAAACATTAGGGACCTTCAAGCAGCTATTGGATAGGTACATGGATTACGGTAAAATGATATAGTGTAGATTTATTTGTTCTTAAGGGCAGCACGGTAGCATTGTGGATAGCACAATTGCTTCACAGCTCCATGGTCCCAGGTTCGATTCCGGCTTGGGTCATTGTCTGTGCGGAGTCTGCACGTCCTCCCCGTGTCTGCGTGGGTTTCCTCCGGGTGCTCCGGTTTCCTCCCACAGTCCAAAGATGTGCGGGTTAGGTGAATTGGCCAATGATAAATTGCCC
This sequence comes from Scyliorhinus torazame, assembly GCF_047496885.1. Taxonomy (NCBI): domain Eukaryota; kingdom Metazoa; phylum Chordata; class Chondrichthyes; order Carcharhiniformes; family Scyliorhinidae; genus Scyliorhinus; species Scyliorhinus torazame. The sequence goes on along the minus strand of NC_092718.1, from coordinate 214,163,755 downwards.
TTAATGTCCAAATTGCCCTTGGTGTTGGGTGGAGGTGTTGAGTTTGGGTAGGGTGCTCTTTCCAAGAGCTGGTGCAGACTCAAAGGGCCGAATGGCCTCCTGCACTGTAAATTCAATGATAATCTATAATTAATCTAGGACAAAGGTTCGGCACAACATCGTAGGCCGAAGGGCCTGTTCTGTGCTGTATTTTCTATGTTCTATGGTTGGACAGATTCCCGAAAGTTCGGTCACATGACCCCCAAACACTCTGCCCCTGCACTCTCGCCATTGGTCACCTGATACATCCATCCAACCTCCAGCCTACACTCACTGACTGGAAAGCGAGCAGCTTCATTGTGTAACTGGAGCCTTTCTGACCGTCATTCCCCATATTCCAACATTTTGAGAAGTAGCAAGTAAATTATTTTCCAAGAGCATTTTCCTTTGCCGCCCGACAATTTTCCTCCCAGCCGCATCTGGTAAAACTGTTCTTCAATCGGGCGGCACGGTGGCGCAGTGGGGTTAGCACTGCTGCCTCACAGCGCCAGGGACCCCCCGGTTCAATTCCGGCCTCGGGCGAGTGTCTGTGCGGAGTCTGCATGTTCTCCCCGTGTGTGCGTGGGTTCCCTGCGGGTGCTCCGGTTTCCTCCCACAGTCCAAAGATGTGTCGGTTAGGTGGATTGGCCCTGCTAAATTGCCCCCAAGGCAGGATTACTGGGTTACAGGGAAGGGGTGCGGGTCTGATCCTAGGTAGGGTGCTCTTTTAGAAGATCGGCTCAGACCCGAAAGGGCCGAACGGCCTCCCTCTGCACTGTAGGGATTCTATGAATCCGTGGAGGCTCCAGGATGACCCCGCAGGGGTCAACAACCCTACATGACACACACATCAAGGGGAGGTTACAGGAGAGGAAGGTAATGGGCAGCACGGTAGCACAGTGGTTAGCACCGTCGCTTCACAGCGTCAGGGTCCCGGGTTCGATTCCCCGCTGGGTCACTGTCTGTGCGGAGTCTGCACGTTCTCCCCGTGTCAGTCTGGGTTTCCTCCGGGTGCTCCGGTTTCCCCCCACAAGTCCCGAAAGGCGTGTTGTTAGGTGGATTAAACATTCTGAATTCTCCCTCAGTGTATCCGAACAGGTGCCGGAATGTGGCGACTAAGGGATTTTCACAGTAACTTCACTGCAGTGTTATAATGCAAGCCTACTTGTGACAATAAAGATTATTATTATTGTAATTCCGAGCTCAATGAGTGATTTTACCCAGTGGTAGCTGGACAGACGGATGGTGGTGCCAGAGGAGAGGCTGGGGTGGTCATTGTGGCACTGTGATTTATGTCACATTATCACATCCTCAGCCCACAGCGCACTGTCATGTTAACAAGGAGCAGCCCTGTGCTGCCTGCCCAAACTGGTCCCGGCAGTCTCTACAGGAAGAATGCAGCCTGTGCAGGGCCAGGTTTATAATTAAAGGTTGAGGCTGCAGTTTAGATCACACCCATCGTGGGTGAATAGGGAAGGGCGAGGTGCTGGCAAGGATTGGGATCTCTCATTGAGTGATGTTGTTAGGAATCCGGTGCAGCACGAATTGATGATCAGCAACAGCCGAGACGCTGGCCAGTGACGACAAAGACCCTCAAGCAACCTGCAGCAGCCATTCAACCCCTCCAGCCCACCTTAAATCCTTCAGTGCTCATGTCAATACTCTAGAGAATCATATAAAGTACAGGAGTCCATTCAGGTCCCTGGGCGGCACAGCACCTGGGACCCGGGTTCAGTTCCGGCCTGGGGGTGACTGTGTGGAGCTTGCACGTTCTCCCCGTGTCTGCGTGGGTTTCCTCCGGGTGCTCCGGTTTCCTCCCACATGTCCAAAGATGTGCAGGTTAGGTTAAGGGGTGATTGGGATAGGGTAGGGGGAGTGGGCTTGGGTTGGGTGCTCTTTCAGAGGGTCGGTGCAGACCCGATGGGCAGAATGGCCTCCTTCTGCACTGTCAGGATTCTACGATTTGCCACCGCTGCCCTTTCAGACAGTGCATAAAAATGTTTCTCCGCATTTACCCTCTGGCTCTTTCGTCGTTACTCAAAAGGTTTTCAAGTCAGATTAAGTTTTTCGTCTGTCAGCAGCTCCTGTAGGAGGGTTTCTGCTTTTCATTGCTTCATCACTGGCTGCTTTGCCTTCAGCTGCCTGGGACCTGAACACTGAAATCCACCCCTAACCCACGCTCTCTCCTCCTCCAACATCGCCTAACATCTCTGTCCTAACATCGCCGTAGGTGGCTCAATATCAGGGTTTCCTTGATAATAATAATAATTTTAATTGTCACAAGTAGGCTTACATTAACACTGCAAAGAGGTTACTGTGAAAAGCCCCTAGTTGCCACACTCCACCGCCTGTTCGGGTACAGGGGGGGAGAATTCAGAATGTCCAATTCACCCAACAAGCACATCTTTCGGGACTTGTGGGAGGAAACCGGAGAGCCCGGAGGAAATCCACGCAGACACGGGGAGAACGTGCAGCCTCCGCACAGACTGTGACCCAAGCCGGGAATCGTACCTGGGACCCGGGCGCTGTGAAGCAACAGTGCTAACCACTGTGCTACCGTGCCGCCCTGATAACTCTCCTGTCAAGTGCCTCGGGGTGTTTTACTACGTTAAAGGTGTGAGCTATATAAATGTAAGTTATGCAGGGTGTATCAGCATGTTTTCCAGTGGGGGATAGTTACTGGACAACAATCAGGACTGGGGACTCCGGCTCGTTCCTTTTCCCTGAATTCAATTGTCAAACATTGCGGCCACTGCTCGTGGTTAAAAAAAATTGTTCCTTAATTTTCTTTCGCATTCACTCCAGTAAAGCACCTTGGGATGTTTTATCATATTAACGGCGCTATTTAAATGCAAGTTGTTGGGGTGGTGAACAGGTTTAAACAATATCTGTGAGGTGCCCGAGTATATGACTGGGTCTGTTAACCCAGAAACAGATGAAATATCTCTCCGTGCCAAGCTTTGAAACTGAATTCAATAAAGCTGGGAGAGCAGCGAAGATTTATGACAATTGCGGCTCGGGTTAGTCGAATTCTCGCCTTGGAGTCGCAAGTTTAATTGTGTCCAAGAACTTACTCCACAAAGATTTCAGCATAAAGCCCCCAGGTCCACTCCTCGGTGTGGCTCAGAGGGATTGCTGCACCGTGGGCGGTACCACCTTTCGGAGGAGGCAGCAAATCGAAGCCCCCGCGGCCTGTTCCGACGCACAGAAAGATCCCACGCCGTTATTGCAAAGAGCAGGGGAGTTACCAAACCAAATGGCGATCATCTGGTCACCATCTACGCCGCTGTGTTTGCGAGTTTGCTGTGTGCAAATTGGCTGTCACAACCCGACGTCACAACAACTGCAGAAGGACTAGAGGTGGAACGAGGAAAGTTTTTTAAAAAAAAGAACTGCGAGTGGTTAGGATCTGGAAAGCGCTGCCTATGTGTGGTGGAGGGTGGCACGGTAGCAGAGTGGTTAGAACTGTTGCTTTACAGCGCCAGGGTGCCAGGTTCGATTCCCGCTTGGGTCACCGTCTGTGCGGAGTCTGCACGTTCTCCCCGTGTCTGCGTGGGTTTCCTCCGGGCGCTCCGGTTTCCTCCCGAAAGACGCGCTGTTAGGTGAATTGGAGAATCTGAATTCTCCCTCTGTGTACCCGAACAGGCGCCGGAATGTGGCGACTAGCGAATTTTCACAGTAACTTCATTGCAGTGTTAATGTAAGCCTACTTGTGACAATAAAGATTATTATGATAAGGTGGATTTGGTTGTGGCTTCAAAAATGGAATTGGATAATTAAGAGGAAAGAAATTGCAGAGCTCCAGAGTGTGGAACTAGCTAAGCTGCACAGACACATATTGCATTAATGGTGTGTTAATTAGATTGCTAAGATACACAGGTGAAGGGCATTGTTCAATTGAGTACTTGGAGCACCATGGGGCAGAAGTGCAGCATTGGCCCCAGAAATATTTTAATTTGCTTTAATAAGTTTCCTTTAAGGTTTTTTTCATCTCGTTACAGGGCCCTTTAAAGGGGCCATGACTTCAATTTGATTTGATTTGTCCACTTGTTGTAGATTGAGTTCAAGAGTATAAAGAGATTCAATTTGTTAATTTGATTAATTAGTCTAATTTACCGATAGAGACTGTGCATCATCGGCCCCCCTTCCCCCGCCGCCGAATGAGTTTGACTCGGTACAGTTCGTTTAAAATTCAGTTTTGTCACAGGCCTTCCAAGGGGCTTTCATTTGGTTTAATTGGCTTTTCAATCAGCAAATTAGTTAATTGGCAAGATTTGTTTTGCTGGTACTTAAAAAAGTACAAAGGGAGATTGACCTCCTCAGAGGTCAGCTCCAGAGCCTGGCCAAAGTGGCCATTAACGGGTCCGGGCAGGGGGCTGTGGAGGGGGTCGTCATTCCGCACCTACCCTCGTGTCCAAGTGTCCCTGGAGAGGAAGCGTGCGATATCCACCAGTGTTCCTGAGGCTTCCCGTGACCTGCGGGTGCCCCAGGGACTGGAGTGCATCAGAACTGGATAAGCTTCAGGAAGCACGGAAGCGCAGTGGTTAGCACTGCTGTCACACGGCGCCGAGGTCCCAGGTTCCATCCCGGCTCCGGGTCACTGTCCGTGTGGCGTTTGCACAGTCTCCCCGTGTTTGCGTGGGTGTACGCCCCCACAACCCAAAGATGTGCAGGGTAGGTGGAGTGGCCACGCGAAATTGCCTCTTAATTGGCAAAAATGAATTGGGTACTCTAAATTTATTTTGGATAAGCTTTCTTTTAAAGTTTTGTTCTTTTTTTTAAAAAAACAGTGCCCCTTTAAGGTGCTGCCACTTTGTTCATTCATTTATTTTATTGGTTTATTGTTTATTTAAAAGAGCATTTAAAAAGAGACGGCTGGGACATGATTAGCAGTAGGTACGAGGCAGACATATGCGACGCTGCCGCCTGTAAATAACTTATCAAGAAAAAGATATGGGTCTAGTTTCATTCTTCACCATCTGGCTTGGGATTCAGTTATCCCAAATGACCTCCTACTGTCCTGGAACCACTTTATTATTCTACGGTCTCGGGGCAGGAAGGGGATGGGCAACATAGACTTTGCCAGGAGCACGGAGAATGAATAATGCATTATAAAAGCTCAGAGCAGACGAGGTTAGCTAACTTGGCAGAGATTGCGTTGAGTTTGGATCTTTACTATAGCATGTTACATTTACACCCCCCCCCCCCCCTCCCTTTTTGAATCCTTCACACCAATAACCAATTCACGTTAATGTGGATGCTTTCATACAATAATTTTGTGGGCATTTCCTTTATGCAAATAGTCTTCGGCCCTATTCCGTTCGTCACAAGATTTATCCGAACTACAGAAAGAGAGATTATTACACAGAGAGGACGTCGGGGAACGTTAATCCAATTGAGGGGTTGAAATGATTTTAGAAAAGCACAGGAAAAAATGAAAATGAAAATCGCTTATTGTCACGAGTAGGCTTCAAATGAAGTCACTGTGAAAAGCCCCTAGTCGCCACATTCCGGCACCTGTTCGGGGAGGCTGGTACGGGAATCGAACCGTGCTGCTGGCCTGCCTTGGTCTGCTTTAAAAGCCAGCGATTTAGCCCAGTGCTAAACCAGCCCCCAAGTTCCACCATTGATAGTCATTGGCCAAGGGGTCAGATTGTTGTCTTGCACTGTTGCCTTGCAGGAGCAAAGGCCTCCCTCCGTGCCAGTTTGAAGATCACGAATTGGAGTTGGGAGGGGTAAAGGGAGCAGCTTGTCCCCCCCCCCCCCTTCCTCTTATTCCTGTGAGAAGGTGCCTGGGTTCTTATTGCAAAACACCACATCAGGCCACCCACTCAAAAAGGACCAAGATCTGTAAACGCACACCATTGCATCCGAGCCAACAGGGGGGGTTTCGATCTCCTCCGCGAGTGTAAAACGGGTGGGAAAATGGAACATCAAAGTCAAGAAGAACAAACGTCATGAGCGATTGGCAGATTTTTTATTTTATTCAGAGGCAGCATCGATGGTTGGCTGCTTATTTGTGTCGCGACACTAGGGGGAGCACTTTCTGCACATGTGCAGCTGCAGTCTCAGCGCACATGCACTGGTGGCTGCATTATGGGTCACGTGCACACTGGCAGCTCGGTAGCGCAGTGGTTAGCAGAATGGCTTCACAGCGCCAGGGTCCCAGGTTCGATTCCCGGCTTGGGTCACAGCCTGTGCGGAGTCTGCACGTTCCCCCCCCCCCCCCGTGTCTGCGTGGGGTTTCCCGGTTTCCTCCCACAGATGTGCAGGGGTAGGTGGATTGGCTATGGTAAATTGCCCTTAGTGTCCAAAAAAGGGAAGGTGCGGTTACGGGGATAGGGTGGAGGTGTGGGCTTAGGTAGGGTTCTCTTTCCAAGGGCCAGTGCAGACTCGATGGGCCGAATGGCCTCATTCTGCACTGTAAATTCTGTGTTCCCCGTGTACAACTGTCCCTCACAACTTTCCGATCGGCCCCTGGAGTTACAGTTGGAGGCTATGGAGACGAAGGCAGGTAGATAAAGATCAATCATGATATAACTGAGGGGTCGAATGCCCCCCCCCCCCCCACCACGGTCCCGATATGCAAGTCAGGCCGATAACAGTTAAACTTGAAAACAGGATCCAGTTTGCCACTAATGCACCAATCTATCTCCAGATTGTTCTTGGGAGGGTTGGTCAAGGCCTGGGTGGGCCCGTCTGCACCCAGCGCCAGCAGGTGTTGCCCACCCCCAATTAGCCTTGAACTCCAGTGGTTTGCCAGGCCGTTTCAGGGGGCAGTTAAGTGTCACCACATTGCTGTACAACTGGAATCATGCGCAGACTAAAGGGCATTGGTGAACAACAATCAATGATAGGTTCATGGTCACCAATACAGAGACCAACTATCAATTCCAGGTTATTAGTCGAAATGTCAGCTGCTGGGACTTGACCCCAAGCCCCCAGAGCAGTAACTCTGGATCCCGAGGTTACGAGTCCAGTGATATTATCCCTACACCACCTTCTCCCGATGTCCACAACCCATCTCCATCACCTCCTCCAGCCCCGCCCCCCCCCCCCCCCCATCTCCATCACCTCCTCCAGTCCCCGTCCCGTCCCCCCCCCCCATCTCCATCACCTCCTCCAGCCCCCCCCATCTCCATCACCTCCTCCAGCCCCCCCATCTCCATCACCTCCTCCAGCCCCCCCATCTCCATCACCTCCTCCAGTCCCCCCCCCCCCATCACCTCCTCCAGTCCCCGTCCCGTCCCCCCCCCATCTCCATCACCTCCTCCAGCCCCCCCCATCTCCATCACCTCCTCCAGCCCCCCCCATCTCCATCACCTCCTCCAGCCCCCCCATCTCCATCACCTCCTCCAGCCCCCCCATCTCCATCACCTCCTCCAGTCCCCCCCATCTCCATCACCTCCTCCAGCCCCCCCATCTCCATCACCTCCTCCAGTCCCCCCCCACCCCCCATCTCCATCACCTCCTCCAGTCCCCCTCCATCATCTCCTCCAGTCCCCCCCCCATCTCCGTCACCTCCTCCAGCCCCCCCCCCCATCTCCGTCACCTCCTCCAGTCCCTGCCCCATCTCCGTCACCTCCTCCATTCTCTCCCCCCCATCTCCGTCACCTCCTCCAGTCCCCCCCCCCATCTCCATCACCTACTCCAGTCCCCCCCCCATCTCCATCACCTCCTCCAGTTCCCCCCCCCATCTCCATCACCTCCTCCAGTCCCCCCATCTCCATCACCTCCTGCAGCCCCCCCCCCCATTTCCATCACCTCCTCAGTCCCCCCCCCCAATCTCCATCACCTCCTCCAGTCCCCCCCCATCTCCATCACCTCCTCCAGTCCCCCCCCCATCTCCATCACCTCCTCCAGCCCCCCCCCCATCTCCATCACCTCCTCCAGCCCCCCCCCATCTCCATCACCTCCTCCAGCCCCCCATCTCCATCACCTCCTCCAGCCCCCCCCCCATCTCCATCACCTCCTCCAGTCCCTGCCCCATCTCCATCCCCTCCTCCATTCTCTCCCCCCCCCATCTCCATCACCTCCTCCAGTCCCCCTCCATCTCCATCACCTCCTGCAGCCCACCACCCATTTCCATCACCTCCTCCAGTCCCCCCCCCCCATCTCCATCACCTCCTCCAGTCCCCCCCCCCATCTCCATCACCTCCTCCAGTCCCCCCCCCCCCCATCTGCGTCACCTCCTCCAGTCCCCCCCTCCATCTCCGTCACCTCCTGCAGCCCCCCCCATTTCTGTCACCTCCTCCAGTCCCCCCCCCATCTGCGTCACCTCCTGCAGCCCCCCCCCCCATCTCCGTCACCTCCTGCAGCCCACCACCCATTTCCATCACCTCCTGCAGTCCCCCCCCCCCATCTCCATCACCTCCTCCAGTCTCCCCCCCCCCCCCATCTCCATCACCTCCTCCAGTCCCTGCCCCATCTCCATCACCTCCTCCATTCTCCCCCCCCCCCCATCTCCATCACCTCCTCCAGTCCCCCTCCATCTCCATCACCTCCTGCAGCCCACCACCCATTTCCATCACCTCCTGCAGTCCCCCCCCCCCATCTCCATCACCTCCTCCAGTCCCTGCCCCATCTCCGTCACCTCCTCCATTCTCCCCCCCCCCCCCCCATCTCCGTCGCCTCCTCCAGTCCCCCCCCCCCATCTCCGTCGCCTCCTCCAGTCCCCCCCCCCCCCCATCTCCATCACCTCCTCCAGTCCCTGCCCCATCTCCGTCACCTCCTCCATTCTCCCCCCCCCCCCCCCATCTCCGTCGCCTCCTCCAGTCCCCCCCCCCCCCATCTCCATCACCTCCTCCAGTCCCTGCCCCATCTCCGTCACCTCCTCCATTCTCCCCCCCCCCCCATCTCCGTCGCCTCCTCCAGTCCCCCCCCCCCCATCTCCGTCGCCTCCTCCAGTCCCCCCCCCCCCCATCTCCATCACCTCCTCCAGTCCCTGCCCAATCTCCGTCACCTCCTCCATTCTCCCCCCCCCCCATCTCCGTCGCCTCCTCCAGTCCCCCCCCCCATCTCCGTCGCCTCCTCCAGTCCCCCCCCCCCATCTCCGTCGCCTCCTCCAGTCCCCCCCCCCATCTCCGTCGCCTCCTCCAGTCCCCCCCCCCCATCTCCGTCGCCTCCTCCAGTCCCCCCCCCCCCCCATCTCCGTCGCCTCCTCCAGTCCCCCCCCCCCCCCATCTCCGTCGCCTCCTCCAGTCCCCCCCCCCCCCATCTCCGTCGCCTCCTCCAGTCCCCCCCCCCCCATCTCCGTCGCCTCCTCCAGTCCCCCCCCCCCCATCTCCGTCGCCTCCTCCAGTCCCCCCCCCCCCATCTCCGTCGCCTCCTCCAGTCCCCCCCCCCCCATCTCCGTCGCCTCCTCCAGCCCCCCCCCCCCATCTCCGTCGCCTCCTCCAGTCCCCCCCCCCCCATCTCCGTCGCCTCCTCCAGTCCCCCCCCCCCATCTCCGTCGCCTACTCCAGTCCCCCCCCCCCCCATCTCCGTCGCCTCCTCCAGTCCCCCCCCCCATCTCCGTCACCCCCCCCATCTCCGTCACCCCCCCCATCTCCGTCACCCCCCCCATCTCCGTCACCCCCCCATCTCCGTCACCCCCCCATCTCCGTCACCCCCCCCATCTCCGTCACCCCCCCCATCTCCGTCACCCCCTCCATCTCCGTCACCCCCCCCATCTCCGTCACCCCCCCCATCTCCGTCACCCCCCCCATCTCCGTCACCCCCCCCATCTCCGTCACCCCCCCCATCTCCGTCACCCCCCCCATCTCCGTCACCCCCCCATCTCCGTCACCCCCCCCATCTCCGTCACCCCCCCCATCTCCGTCACCCCCCCCATCTCCGTCACCCCCCCCATCTCCGTCACCCCCCCCATCTCCGTCACCCCCCCCATCTCCGTCACCCCCCCCATCTCCGTCACCCCCCCCATCTCCGTCACCCCCCCCATCTCCGTCACCCCCCCCAGTCCGTCACCCCCTCCAGTCCGTCACCCCCTCCAGTCCGTCACCCCCTCCAGTCCGTCACCCCCCCCCCAGTCCGTCACCCGCCCCAGTCCGTCACCCCCCCCAGTCCGTCACCCCCTCATCTCCATCACCCCCTCATCTCCATCACCCCCTCCAGTCCATAACCTGCCCCCCCCATCTCCATAACCTGCCCCCCCCCCCATCTCCATAACCTGCCCCCCCCCATCTCCATAACCTGCCCCCCCCCATCTCCATAACCTGCCCCCCCCATCTCCATAACCTGCCCCCCCCGATCTCCATAACCTGCCCCCCCCGATCTCCATAACCTGCCCCCCCCATCTCCATAACCTGCCCCCCCCATCTCCATAACCTCCTCCAGTTCCGCCATCTCCACTTCTGGCCTCCTGTGCAACCTCTACTTTTATTTTTATATTTAGAGTACCCAATTATTTTTTTGCCCCCAATCAAGGGGCAATTTAGTGCGGCCATCCACCTACTCTGCACATCTTTGGGTTGTGGGGGTGAGACCCACGCAGACACGGGGAGAACGTGGAAACTCCACACGGTCAGTGACCCGGGGCTGGGATCGAACCCGGGTCTTCGCTGCGTGAGGCAGCAGTGCTAACCACTGAGCCACCGTACATCCTCGACTTTAACCACTCCTGTAATAGGTGGCCCTGCCTTCAACTGCCTGGGTCTGAAGCTTTGGAATTCCCTCCCTAAAGCCCTCTGCCTTCCTCTCCTACGTCAGGACACTCCATAAAATCTGCCTCGGTGAGCAAGCCGCTGGCCACATGTCCTTGCATCTCCTTACGTGGCTGGGTGTTGAATTTTGCTTGATGCCACTCCAGTGAATAAGAGGGTGCTATATGAATGCAGGTTGCTGTTTTATGTTGGGATTGATTTCCTCGGCTGCCCAGCTCTCTGAAGTGAGCAAGCGGGCAATGCCTAGCAGGGCACGTAGGGTTTACTGCTGTATTCAGCTCAAGCACAGTGTGAAAGCTGGCAGTGCCTCACAGCTCATTGTGAGCAAGAGTCATTCACTTTAAATTAGACACGATTAATTGGGTCAATGGACAGGGTTTGGCTGGAGTCAGTCAAGCCTCCAGCAGACTCTCAAACAAGCTGGATTACAAAGATCGATGATCAGCCACACAAAGGATCTTAAAACCCCAAATAACAAATCTGCATGCAAATCAATAAAGAAAAGGATCAGACAGGCTGCAGTTTTCCTTGGTATTTAAGGACGGAAATGAAGTCCGGACAGAGGGCTACCCAGTTGGTGCATGGCATGTAACCATGTGGCTGCCAATGAAAATGACAGGAATTGCCCGGGGGGGGGCAGACTGGATTACTTGGGTGGCACGGTAGCACAGTGGTTAGCACTGTTGCTTCACAGCGCCAGGGTCCTGGGTTCAATTCCCCGCTGGGTCACTGTCTGTGCGGAGTCTGCACGTTCTCCCCGTGTCTGCCTGGGTTTCCTCCGGGTGCTCCGGTCTCCTCCCACACATCGCAAAATTCTGAATTCTCCCTCGGTGTACCCGAACAGGCGCAGGAATGTGGTGACTAGGGGATTTACACAGTAACTTCATTGCAGTTAATGTAGGCCTACTTGTGACAATAAAAAAAATTATTACTCTGAATCAGCATATTGGGCAGAATGGCCGTAACGACTGACTACTCCAGTCTGGCCGAATTCACAGCACTCACTCACAGACACGTTTATCTCCTGTGACACTGCACATGGGGAGTCATCAAGTACGATCTTGCACCGCGGTACGCAGCGATGACTCCACGGGGGCCTCACAGCACAGTTCTGCTGCAGAGAGAGGTGCTATGGTGTGAAGCGTCAGCTGTGGCTCAGTGGGTAGCACTCTTGTTTGAGTTGGAAGATTGTGGGTTCAAACCGTGTCCAGGCTCACATGCAAGTCCCTGCACCGAGGGAGGTCTGCGCTGCCGTCAGCGAGGCTGCCCGCTGCGCCGTCAGCGAGGGTGCCCGCTGCGCCGTCAGCATGGCTGCCCGCTGCACCGTCAGCATTGCTGCCTGCTGCACCGTCAGCATTGCTGCCCGCTGCACCGTCAGCATGGCTGCCCGCTGCACCGTCAGCATGGCTGCCCGCTGCACCGTCAGCATGGCTGCCCGCTGCACCGTCAGCATTGCTGCCTGCTGCACCGTCAGCATGGCTGCCCGCTGCACCGTCAGCATTGCTGCCCGCTGCACCATCAGCATTGCTGCCTGCTGCACCATCAGCATTGCTGCCTGCTGCACCGTCAGCGAGGCTGCCTGCTATCACTGAGGCGCTCTTGCCTTGAGAGCAGGCATTGGTGTTGTGTTTATGATTTGGGGGGGGGGGGGGCAGGGATTGTGGATTCACTGTACATCAGATTTGCATATAGCTGGAAAAGCAGAATTCGTTTTTGACTCCGGGATTTGAATATAGTTCAGTTTAGGTGCCTCCAGTAGCTACATTCACACACTCGGGTGGGGTAGTGAGCCCGGATTATTTCTGATGTGAAAGAGTGTAAGAAAAACAGGTAGCCTTTTCTTTTCACTCACAAACGAGACCTTTCGCAATCACCCTCTTTTAAAAACACATTAGCCCTTTGTAGCTCTGTTTAGGGTCTTTGTTTTAATAACTCTTAACCTGTCAATCCCGGTGTGCCCACGGTCGGCGTGACCCTTCAGCATTCTTGGATAGAAGGACAGCATTAGGGAGCAGGTGGATGCGCAGGGTCACCGAGCGCAAAGATGAACAGCATCAAAAATGTTTTTTTTTTTTTTAAAAACACAACAGCATCTCAACTTTCCTCATCCTCCAGACACCCCTGGGAGCTCATCACAGAACTGGGACCTGATGGTTACAGATGCTCACCGATCACAGTCGGTGTGGAGTTTGCACATTCTCCCAGTGTCTGCGTGGGTTTCACCCCCACAACCCAAAAATGATGTGCAGTGTAGGTGGATTGGCCACGCTAAATTGGGGCAATTAGGGTTAGGGTTTCCCCCAATTAAGGGGCTTAATTGGGGGGGGGGGGGGGAATAACTGTGTACTCTAAATTTATTTATTTATTTATTTTATTTATTTATTTATTTTTTTTAAAGATGCTCACCGATAATGTGGACCAAAGGCACAGGTCTTTCTTAAAATTTAGAGAACCCAATTATTTTTTTTGCAATTAAGGTGCAGTTTAGCATGGCCAATCCACCTAACCTGCATGTCTTTCTGGGTTGTGGGGGTGAAACCCACGCAGACACGAGGAGAATGTGCAAACTCCGCACGGACAGTGACCCAGGGCCGGGATTCGAACCAGGGTCCTCAGCGCCGTAGGCAGCAATGCTAACCACTGTGCCACCGTGCTGCCCCTCTGTATAGTTTTTGTCACCCCGCCAGATGGAAGTCGGAGCCCTGCGGCCACCTCTGACTTTCCTTGGCCATAGCTGTGACTTCATCTAAACGCAATTAAGGGGAAGCTAGATGATCAGGGGAGAGAGAAATGAATAGAAGGATCTGTCAATAGGCCAAGATCAACAGGTTCCTGTTGAGTATGAACACCAGCATGAACTCGATGGGCTGAATAGCCTAAGTCAGTGCTATACTTTCTGTGGGCTAATTTACTCTGGCAGGGCCCCTGCATAATAACGGCATTAGCTTCATACATGGCTTTGACAGCAAATTCTGGCCTGCTGCATCTTCTGTCTGTCCACAGTTGTTGGTGCACACCTCTCCATCTCCCCAAAAATTTCCACTTCACCCTCAACATGTGTCAAATCAGAATCATTCTGTGGCCCTTCTGACAATGTAATAATAATAATCATCGCTTATTGTCACAAGTAGGCTTCAATGAAGTTACTGTGAAAAGCCCCTAGTCGCCACATTCCGGCACCTGTTTGGGGAGGCCGGTAAGGGAATTGAACCCGCACTGCTGGCCTTGTTCTGCATTACAAGCCAGCTGTTTAACCCACTGTGCCTGCTGCACCATCAGTATTGCTGCCTGCTGCATTCTCATTCCATGGACAAAGAATGCTTTTTTTTTTTTAAATTTAAATTTTTTTTTTTTTTTTTAAGAATAACCAATTCTCTTTTTTGTTCCAATTAAGGGGCAATTTAGCCTGGCCAACCCACCTCCCCTGCACATCTTTTTGGGTCGTTTGGGAGGGGGGGGGGGGGGGGTGAGACCAACGCAGACACGGGGAGAAAGTGCAAACTCCACAGGGACAGTGACCTGGGGCTGGGATCGAACCCGGGGTCCTCGGCGCCGTGAGGCAGCAGTGCTAAACACTGCGCCACCGTGCCGTCCAGAGAACACTTTTACTCGTTAGCCGAAGAGTCGAAGCTCACCCCTGGTGTGGACAGTTCTACTGGTCGTACCTCCCTCTGAAGAGGGAGTGAAAAGGCGTTGGCTGTTTGAGCTCAGGATTCCCAATTACCCACTGGTCTCGAGGAGACACCGAACGTATCCAGAGAGAGCAATGCCAACTCCTGGACTCGGGCCTCAATCCTGGAGTGGAGATGCTGCTCGCAGAGCGTGAAATATTTCAAAATTCCAACAACATGAACTTGCATTTATATAGTGCCCCACAACGTAGGAAAACGTCCCAAGGTACTTTATAGGATCCCTAACCAGAGGACACAAATGTAAAGGTGTTTAGCAAATTGGACAAGAGTCGTCCAGGGTTGGGGGGGGAGACAAACAAGAGAAGTTGGTGAAACAAGACAAGGAGAAATACTATGTGTTTTGTTAAATTTAGAAAGATGGGAGATGCTGCTGTAAAGCAGAGCTACAGAGAAAAGGCCAAATACCCGCTGATACACAGCGTGTCACTGCGCTGCTGTTATTGAGTTATTAATAGAGTGGAGATCAGGAGACACAAACACCAGCACACTAGATACCCAGTGTTTTCATGTGTGCTATTTCTCCCTGAAAAAGCTGGATGTGTTTAGCTGGTAAAATCCTGTAAAACACCCCCTTGCCCAGTTAGAGAACATGGCAGCAACAACGGTTTTGTGAGCTGGTTATTCTGGATCAGAAAGATTTATTTGCAATCACAGTTTAAAAAAACAAAAAACGTTATTATTGAATCAAAAGGTGACGAGAGAGTATTTAATAAAAACCTGCCAAACTTATGGCTCAGGGTTAGTGTTGCTGTTTGAGTTGGAAAGTTGCGGGTTCAAGTCCCACTCAAGGGACTCAAGCACATTGAGGTTGACACCGCACAGTGTCAGAGGTGTCATTGTACAGGGGTGTCGTGTCGTGTCGTCTGCCCCGCCCCCTCCCCCTGAGGTGGACGTGGAAGATCGCACAACGCAATCTCAAGTAGCGCATGGGGAGTTCTCCCGGTCAAAGGTTATCCTTTCAAAACACGTTTTAAAAAAATATTGGAAGTCTGCTGTGCACAAATTAACGGCCGTGTCTCCTACATTAGAACAGTGACTTTGATAGTACTTTGTTAAGGCAGACTGAATTGCAGCTTTCAAAATGGAACTGGATAAAGAGAGAAAAAAACATTTTGCAGGGCCTTAAGGAAATAACGCAGGAAATAATCATCTTTATTGTCACAAGTAGGCTTACATTAGCACTGCAATGAGGTTACTATGAAAAGCCCCTAACGAAGCCAGACGGGCTGCACACAGCCAACACAGGACACAATGTGCTGAATAGTCTTCTGTGCTGTAACCATTCTATAACAGACTGTAAAGCCCAATCTGGGGAGCTACGCAAGTGTAGGACTTTTTTCATAATAAACTTCATGAGACTGACCGAGAACAGCAGCTGCTTGCAAGGACTTATAATATTGTAAAAATTCAATTGCAGAGAGGAAAAGATCTTCCCATAAAAGCCGGGGAAACCAAAAAAATAAGGGAGGAGGGAGGGATATGGCCAGGATTGAAAAGAGGAGAAAAAAAAAAAGAGGGGATAAGGCGAGGTGACACGAGTAGATCGTTCACTCCCTCTAGCCTGTTATATCATTCAACTAGCTCACGGTTGATCTGTGCATGAACCCCATCTACCCACTCGAGCTCCATATCCCGAACCCCATTTACCCACTCGAGCTCCATTTCCCGAACCCCATTTACACACTCGAGCTCCATATCCCGAACCTCATTTACTCACTCGAGCTCCGTATCCCCAAACCCCATTTACCCACTCGAGCTCCATATCCCGAACCTCATTTACTCACTCGAGCTCCGTATCCCCAAACCCCATTTACCCACTCGAGCTCCATATCCCGAACCCCATTTACCCACTCGAGCTCCATATCCCGAACCCCATTTACCCACTCGAGCTCCATATCCCGAACCCCATTTACCCACTCGAGCTCCATATCCCGAACCCCATTTACCCACCCGAGCACCATATCCCGAACCCAATTTACCCACCCGAGCTCCATATCCCGAACCCCATTTACCCACTCGAGCTCCATATCCCGAACCCCATTTACTCACTCGAGCTCCATATCCCGAACCCCATTTACTCACTCGAGCTCCATATCCCGAACCCCATTTACCCACTCGAGGTCCGTATCCCAAACCCCATTTACCCACTCGAGCTCCATATCCCGAACCCTATTTACCCACTCGAGCTCCACATTCCGAACCCCATGTACCCCCTCGAGCTCCACATCCCGAACCCCATTTACCCACTCGAGCTCCATATCCCAAACCCCATTTACTCACTCGAGCTCCGTATCCCCAAACCCCATTTACCCACTCGAGCTCCATATCCCGAACCCCATTTACCCACTCGAGCTCCATATCCCGAAACCCATTTACCCACTCGAGCTCCATATCCCGAACCCCATTTACCCACTCGAGCTCCATATCCCAAACCCCATTTACCCACTCGAGCTCCATATCCCGAACCCCATTTACCCACTCGAGCTCCATATCCCGAACCCCATTTACCCACTCGAGGTCCGTATCCCAAACCCCATTTACCCACTCGAGCTCCATATCCCGAACCCCATTTACCCACTCTAGGTCCGTAGCCCAAACCCCATTTACCCACTCGAGCTCCATATCCCGAACCCCATGTACCCACTCGAGCTCCATATCCCGAACCCCATTTACCCACTCTAGGTCCCTATCCCAAACCCCATGTACCCACTCGAGCTCCATATCCCGAACCCTATTTACCCACTCGAGCTCCACATCCCGAACCCCATGTACCCCCTCGAGCTCCACATCCCAAACCCCATTTACCCACTCGAGCTCCATATCCCAAACCCCATTTACTCACTCGAGCTCCGTATCCCCATACCCCATTTACCCACTCGAGCTCCATATCCCGAACCCCATTTACCCACTCGAGCTCCATATCCCGAACCCCATTTACCCACTCGAGCTCCATATCCCGAACCCCATTTACCCACTCGAGCTCCATATCCCAAACCCCATTTACCCACTCGAGCTCCATATCCCAAACCCCATTTACCCACTCGAGCTCCATATCCCGAACCCCATTTACCCACTCGAGCTCCACATCCCGAACCCCATTTACCCACTCGAGCTCCATATCCAGAGCCGCCTTTACCCACTCGAGCTGATCCCGAACCCCATTTCCCCACCCGAGCTGATCCCGAACCCCATATCCCCCACCCAACAAAAAGACTGGTCAATCTCAAGTTCTGAAAGCTCAAACTCACCCCCTTCCTTTGAGGAACAGAATACCAGGGGCGGGATTCTCCGCCAGGCCACATTTCTGCCCCGACCGGCCGGCGGGACTCTGCGTTACACCAGCCGGTCAATGGGGTTTCCCAATGTGGGGCAGCCCCACGCCCTCAGGAAACCCCCGGGCGCCGGCATAACGGAGACTCCCGCCGGTGGACAATCCCGGCTCCTATTCTCACTACCTTTCTGGTGAAGTTGCTGATTTCCCTCCCAAATCACCAGCTCTAATCTCATTTAAAAAACACAGGTCCTCAAGGGTCATAATCTCCGGATTACTGCCCGAGCCACG
The DNA here is from genome assembly GCF_047496885.1 of Scyliorhinus torazame. NCBI lineage: Eukaryota > Metazoa > Chordata > Chondrichthyes > Carcharhiniformes > Scyliorhinidae > Scyliorhinus > Scyliorhinus torazame. The sequence continues at coordinate 214,145,822 of NC_092718.1, read as the reverse complement.
TGCAAATTGGCATAGGGAGGCAAGAATAAGGGAAGTTAACACGTGGCTGAAAGAGTGGTGTGGGAAAGAGGGGTTCCTTTTCATGGGACACTGGCATCAGTTTTGGGACAGGGGGGACCTATACCGTTGGGATGGTCTCCACCTGAACCGAGCTGGGACCAGTGTTCTGGCAAAAAGAGTAAATAGGGTGGTCAATAGGACTTTAAACTAGAGATTGGGGAGGAAGGGAATGTCAGGGAACCAAGAGGTGAAGTAATCAGTGGGAAGCGTAGCTGCTTAGGAATACAAAAAAGCACGAAAAGACAAAACTCAGGAGAGGTTACGATAGTCCCCATCCCACAAAATATGACACAGTGTATGGAAAGGCTCAGTAAACCAAGGTCCACCACACTAAGAAAACAAAAAGGGACGGTCAATAGAGAATTAAAGGTGCTATATTTAAATGTGCGCAGCGTACGGAACAAGGTAGATGAGCTTGTGGCCCAGATTGTGACTGGCAGGTATGATGTGGTAGGCATCACAGAGACATGGTTGCAGGGGGTTCAGGACTAGCATTTAAACATCCAGGGATTCTCAACCTATCGAAATGACAAGAGAGGGGGCGGGGTTGCCTTGTTAATTAGGAATGAAATTAAATCAATAGCACTAAACGACATAGGGTCAGATGATGTGGAGTCTGTGGGGGTAGAGTTGAGGAACCACAAAGGCAAAAAAACCATAATGGGAGTTATGTACAGGCCTCCTAACAGTGGTCAGGACCGGGGGCACAAAATGCACCACGAAATAAAAAGTGCATGTCAGAAAGGCAAGGTCACAGTGATCATGGGGGACTTCAATATGCAGGTGGACTGGGTAAATAATGCTGCCAGTGGACCCAAGGAAAGGGAATTCATTGAATGTTTACAGGAGGGCTTTTTGGAACAGCTTGTGATGGAGCCCACGAGGGAACAGGCCATTCTGGACTTAGTGTTATGTAATGAGCCAGACTTGATTAAAGATCTTAAAGTAAGGGAGTACTTAGGAGGCAGTGATCATAATATGGTAGAATTCCATCTCCAATTTGAAAGAAGGGTAGAATCAGATGTAAAGGTGTTACAGTTAAATAAAGGTAACTACAGGGGCATGAGGGAGGAACTGACGAAAATCGACTGGGAGCAGAGCCTAGTGGGAAAGACAGTAGAAAAGCAATGGCAGGAGTTTCTGGGAGTAATTGAGGACACAGTACAGAGGTTCATCCCAAAGAAAAGAAAGGTTATCAGAGGGGGGAATAGGCAGCCATGGCTGACAAAAGAAGTTAGGGAATGCATCAAAGCAAAAGAGAAAGCCTATAATGTGGCAAAGAGTAGTGGGAAGTCAGAAGATTGGGAAGGCTACAAAAACAAACAGAGGATAACAGAGAAATAAGGAAAGAGAGGATCAAATATGAAGGTAGGCTAGCCAGTAACATTAGGAATGATAGTAAAAGTTTCTTTAAATACATTAAAAACAAACGGGAGGCAAAGGTTGACATTGGGCCGCTCCAAAATGACGCTGGTAATCTAGTGATGGGAGACAAGGAAATAGCCGAGGAACTAAATAAGTACTTTGCGTCAGTCTTCACAGTAGAAGACATGAGTAATATCCCAACAATTCCGGAGAGTCAGAGGGCAGAGTTGAATATGGTAGCCATCACAAAGGAGAAAGTGCTAGAGAAACTAAGAGGTCTAAAAATTGATAAATCTCCGGGCCCAGATGGGCTACATCCTAGAGTTCTAAAGGAGATAGCTGAAGAAATAGTGGAGGCGTTAGTTATGATCTTTCAAAAGTCACTGGAGTCAGGGAAAGTCCCAGAGGATTGGAAAAATCGCTGTTGTAACCCCCCTGTTCAAGAAGGGAACAAGGAAAAAGATGGAAAATTATAGGCCAATTAGCCTAACCTCAGTTGTTGGCAAGATTCTAGAATCCATTGTTAAGGATGAGATTTCTAAATTCTTGGAAGTGCAGGGTCGGATTAGGACAAGTCAGCATGGATTTAGTAAGGGGAGGTCGTGCCTGACAAACCTGTTAAGAGTTCTTTGACGAGATAACAAATAGGTTAGACCAAGGAGAGCCAATGGATGTTATCTATCTTGACTTCCAAAAGGCCTTTGATACGGTGCCTCACGGGAGACTGCTGAGTAAAATAAGGGCCCATGGTATTCGAGGCAAGGTACTAACATGGATTGACGATTGGCTGTCAGGCAGAAGGCAGAGAGTTGGGATAAAAAGGTTCTTTTTCAGAATGGCAACCGGTGACGAGGTGTCCCACAGGGTTCAGTGTTGGGGCCACAGCTGTTCTCTTTATATAATAACAATCTAGATGACAGGACTGGGGGCATTCTGGCTAAGTTTGCCGATGATACAAAGATAGATGGAGGGGCAGGTAGTATGGAGGAGGTGGGGAGGCTGCAGAAAGATTTAGACAGTTTAGGAGAATGGTCCAAGAAATGGCTGATGAAATTCAACGTGGGCAAGTGCAAGGTCTTGCACTTTGGAAAAAAGAATAGAGGCATGGACTATTTTCTAAACGGTGACAAAATTCATAATGCTGAAGAGCAAAGGGATTTGGGAGTCCTAGTCCAGGATTCTCTAAAGGTAAGCTTGCAGGTTGAGTCCGTAATTAAGAAAGCAAATGCAATGTTGTCATTCATCTCAAGAGGCTTGGAATATAAAAGCAGGGATGTACTTCTGAAGCTTTATAAAGCATTAGTTAGGCCCCATTTAGAATATTGTGAGCAATTTTGGGCCCCACACCTCAGGAAGGACATACTGGAGCGGGTCCAGCGGAGATTCACACGGATGATCGCAGGAATGGTAGGCCTAACATACGATGAACATCTGAGGATCCTGGGATTATATTCATTGGAGTTTAGGAGGTTGAGGGGAGATCTAATAGAAACTTACAAGATAATGAATGGCTTAGATAGGGTGGATGTAGGGAAGTTGTTTCCATTAGCAGGGGAGACTAGGACCCGGGGGCACAGCCTTAGAATAAAAGGGAGTCACTTTAGAACAGAGATGAGGAGAAATTTCTTCAGCCAGAGAGTGGTGGGTCTGTGGAATTCATTGCCACAGAGGGCGGTGGAGGCCGGGACGTTGAGTGTCTTTAAGACAGAAGTTGATAAATTCTTGATTTCTCGAGGAATTAAGGGCTATGGAGAGAGAGCGGGTAAATGGAGTTGAAATCAGCCATGATTGAATGGTGGAGTGGACTCGATGGGCCGAATGGCCTTACTTCCGCTCTTGTCTTATGGTCTTATGATTTCCCCTCATTCCTGATGATCCCACCAGTGGAAATAGTTTCTCGGTTATCCTCCCCTCCCCCTACTTAGAGTGCCCACCTGACACCCAGCTCAAGCATTTAAGAGGCTGAAGATTAGGGGAGGAAAAGTAGGCACCGAGAGGCACGAGAACACCACTGTTTTGGGGAGAGGACAATGAATTTCAAGAGTGGGTGATGCTTTAGCAAGACTGGATCTCAAAACAGCGGGGGAGCCAAGCGAAGAAATGCAGGCGGGAAGGGGGGCGTTTCAGGGTTTTGGAATTCCACAGGATGGGTTAATAAAACGGAGCAAGAAAGATTGGACTGGGAAGCGAGCGGAAGACAAACAGCAAGTAGACTTGAACTTAACGACGGGCCAGATATTGCTGGAGATAGACATCCCCCCCAGCGAGTCAGACTTTCCTCTATATCCCTCTGGGCTTTAGTGAATAACCGACCAATGGCACATCTCCTTAACCGTTGAGATTTAGAAATGGAGGAAAAATACAGGAAATGAATATTGGAATGTTGCGCAACAGAAAGAGGTCATTCCGCCCAGAGTGGTTAACATCTGGAATGAACTGCCCAAGAGTGTGGTGGTAGCAGAAACAACCATGGCTTTCCAAAATATAGAACTGGATAACTTTCTGAAGACTAAAGGACTATGGGGAAGAGACATGGGAGTGGGACCAAGTGATTTTGCAGAGAGTACACGACAGGCTGGTTGGCGCCCTTCCACATTTAAACCCTTCTACGATTCCATGTCCAAGCCAGGGCTCTGCGATAGCAACCCAGCTAATCCGCCTCCCCATCTCTTTCCCCATAGCCCTTCAAAATCTTCCCCTTCAGTTGCTTATCCAATTCGCCTGTTAGAAGCCATGATTGAATCTCTCTCCGCCACACTTGCAGGCGGCGCATTCCCGATCCTAACCGCTCGCTGCACTAAAAATGGTTCATCCTCAGGTTGTTATTGGTTCTTTTGCCAATTATCTTAACATCAGTGCCTTCTGGTAATCTATCCTTCTGCCAATAGAAACAGTTTCTCTCTACATTGTCCAGATCCCAAACATTCCGACAGTTTTATCAAATCTGCTTCCCCCACACCCACCACCCCACCAGTCGAGAAGATGAATTAGAGTTAAATCTGGGACAGAATGAAAAACTACAGAGAAATAAGGGTTGGATTAACAGACAGAAAGAGGGACGGCACGGTGGGTTAGCACTGCTGCCTCACGGCGCCGAGGACCCGGGTTCGATCATGGCCCTGGGTCACTGTCAGTGTGGCGTTTGCACATTCTCCCCGTGTCTGCGTGGGTCTCACTCTCACAACCTTAGTGGGCAGCACGGTAGCACAAGTGGTTAGCACTGTTGCTTCACAGCTCCAGGGTCCCAGGTTCGATTCTCGGTTTGGGTCTCCGTCTGTGCGGAGTCTGCACATTATCCCCGTGTCTGCGTGGGCTTCCTCCGGGTGCTCCGGTTTCCTCCCACAGTCCAAAGATGTGCCGGTTAGGTGGATTGGCCACGCTAAATTGCCCTTAGTGTCCAAAAGGGTTGGGTGGAGGGCTTAAATGGAGTGCTCTTCCCACGGGCCGGTGCAGACTTGATGGGCCAAATGGTCTCCGTCTGCACTGTAAATTCTAAACCCAAAGATGTGCAGGGTAGGTGAAGTGGAAAAATTGCCCCTTAATTGGAAAATAATAATTGGGTACTCTAAATTTATAAAAAGAAAGAAATGAAGGACAGAAAGGGGAAAAAAAGGTTCAAAATGCACATTTTATAATCATTCCATTCTGCCCAGCAACAAGCGTGTGTTTTTTTTCGGAGCACATTACAGCACGTTTTGTGAACAATTCTTGAAGTTTGGAATTTTTTTTGTGTGGCGCTGCTACATTCTGTTCAACCCTTCGTTCTTCATTGAACCACCACAGATCCTGAAGCCTCTGGTGCTAAACCCGATAACTCAGTATTGAAGTTTTAATTGCACAGACCTGCCCGGTGTGTGGGCACATCGATCGGGGTCAGGTAGCTCCTGCCCTGTTCAGGCAGAGGTTTGAGCAACACTGGGGGTCAGAAAGGAACAAAAATGATCTACGCTGCTGTTCCCCAGTAAACGTGGCGGGAATGCGGATTTCAAGCTCTGCTCAACGGGATACTCCCCATTTCACGGTCATTGCCGGTAGGATTGTGAAGAGGACCTTGGAAGGCTTTCTAGGACAATCATTTCAAGACTTCACCAACCCTTGAGGAACATTTATCCCCGAAATTCTCAAGAGGTCTTTACCCCAAGAAGTACTTACTGGAGAGTCACCAGGGTAAAGGAAAGTCTTTATTATCTTGCTGGAGATATTGTTTGGTCTGCATGAGGAATTGGGGGGGGGGGGGGGGGAGAAAGTCATGAGGCCAGACAACACTGCTGGAAAGAAGTACACGTAGGGAGAGTTGGCGTTCTCTTCCCCGCCCCCTCCCCAATCAATGCGTGGCTCAGGACATGCCCGCTGGACGTGTCCGAGAACCCTTAACCCCAGAGCCTGCAATATGCCACTTTGAGCCAGCTGGAAGACTGCACATCTGTGGTGAAAGTGGATGTCAGGAGTCCACATAGACCCCTCCATCCAGGAAAACGGCATTGAATCACCAATCGAGCGGTAAACCTGCAGGTGTCTGTTCAGCACCTCCTCGGCAAACATACAAATCTGAAGCAGGAACAGGCCGCATGGCCCCTCAAGCCTGCCTCACCATTCAACAAGGTCAAGGCTGATCGGATTGTGACCTGAACAAGTTCAAATTACGGTGAAAAGCAATTAGGACCAAAATAGCGTGCCAAATCAGAACTCTCAAAAACGGGCTCGTCTTATTAGCACTGTACCCATGTTTGGTCAAGACTTCCCAGTTTTTGATTCCATATTGTTTCAATCAAATAATCCGCTAATTCATATTTATGAATTTATGAGGGGGCTGGTTTAGCACAGTGGGCTAAACAGCTGGCTCGTAATGCAGAACAAGGCCAACGCGGGTTCAATTCCCGTACCATCCTCCCCGAACAGGGGCCAGAATGTGGAGACTAGGGGCTTTTCACTGTAACTTCATTGAAGCCGACTTGTGACAATAAGTTATTATTTTGTTTTAATGCAAAAACAGTGACCGATTTAACATGAGCTGACAGGAATTTTTTTTTTTTTTTTGAGGCAGTCCCCATGGCGACACACATTGAGATTTGTATAGGTGCACGCTGACAGACACACACACACGGTGCGAGACTCACATCCATCACAAACATACAGAGAGATGGAAGAATGGGTACAGATGCTGCCCATTCCAAAGCACAGCCAAGGAAACTAACCGGGGATACACGGGCGATACACAAACTCTCCACGAGGTCGGACAGCACAAGTGAGGGGGTAACTCTCCACACCCACCACCACCCACCATCCCACCCCCACCCACCATCCCCCCCCCCACCCACCATCCCCCCCCCAACCCCTCCCCCCCTCCACACCCACCACCACCCCCCACCCCCCCCCCCCCACCACCACCCCCCCTCCACACCCACCATCCCCCCCCCTCCACACCCACCATCCCCCCCCCCCCCTCCACACCCACCACCCACCATCCCCCCCCCCCCCCCCACAACTTCCACAGCTTCAGCACAGCTCCTCGCTGACACGGAGAGGGGGAGGGAGGGGGTTGTGCAAATAGTTGGTACCAGCTCAAAGTTCAGCTTGTGAAGTGTTTGAACAGTCGACAGCTGCAGGGAAGGACTGTGCGCTCAACCCTGACACAAAGGTTCCTTCTTCTCACCCAGACAAAGTGGGTCTTTAGTTTCCTGCTCAGCTTGGGAGGAGGGGGGCACATAAACCAACTGCTGAACTACACGCACTTCCAGCAGTGAGGTCATGTCCTGACATTCAAACTAACTCGCCTCCCACTTTCAATACCAAAAGTCTCCCTCCTGGCCCCAGGTGTCCTCCGAGATTCTTAATGTGCTAACAGTGGGGGAACGGAGAGGAAACCGCGCTCTCAACTGGGCTTCTCGACTGATGATTCGGGGGGGGGGGGGGTTAGCACTACAGCTTCATGGTGCCGAGTTCGATCCTGGCCCTGGCTCTGTCCATGTGGAGTTTGCACATTCTCCCCATGTCTACATGGGTGTCACCCACACAATCCAAAATTAGGTGGATCGGCCACGCTAAATTGCCTTTTAATTGGGGTGGGGGGGATTCTATGCCCCAGAGGACTGTGAATGCTCAGTTGTTCTCGGAGATCAACATATTTTTGGACAATCTGGGGCTGTGGTGGTTAGGTGGGAAAGTCGAACGGAGGTAGTCGATCAGATACGACCTTCCTGAACAGCAGAGCCGGCTCCTCAGGTCGAATAGCCTAATCGTGGTCCAATTTCTTACATTCTAGAAAGAAAGCTGGTATTTCTACAGCAACATTCACGACCAGAGGGTGTCCCAAAACACTTCTTCATCAATGATGTGCTTTCGAACAGTATTCACTGTTTTCACGTTGGAAACTCTGAAGCCAATTTCCCCACAGCAAGCTCTCGCAATCGGCAACGTTAACGAACAGCCAATCTTCTTTTTTTTTATTTTTTAAATTTAGGTTACCCAATTATTTTTTCCAAGGGGCAATTTAGCGTGGTCAATCCACCTACACTGCGCATCTTTGGAATGTGGGGGCGAAACCCACGCAGACACGGGGAGAATGTGCAAACTCCACACGGACAGTGACCCAGAGCTGGGATCGAACCTGGGACCTCAGCGCCGTGAAGTAGCTGTGCTAACCACTAAGCCACCATGCTGCCCCAATCTTCTTTCTTGAATGGTGACGTTAATTAAGGGACATAAATTGGCCAGGACAATGGGGAAGACTGCTGTGAGAGGCCAGTTCTGTTTAATTTAAATTAAAAAAATTTGGACTATCCAATTCATTTTTTCCAATTAAGGGGCAATTTAGCGTGGCCAATCCACCTAACCTGCACATCTGTGGGTTGGGAGGGTGAAATCCAGGCAGACACGGGGAGAATGTGCAAACTCCACACGGACAGTGACCCAGAGCCGGGATCGAACCTGGCACCTCGGCGCCATGAAGCAGCAGTGCTAACCCACTGAACCACCGTGCTGCCCAGTCAGTTCTGTTTAACGTCTCATCTGAAGGAACGGCGATATATTTCCAAATGAGGATGCGGAGTGACCTGGAAGGGAACCCCCCCCCAGGGTGTTCCCAGGTATTTGTAGAGGCACTTGTTACAGGAGCCTTGTCGATTGGATGTCCGATCCTTTGAGAGAGGATGAGATAAATCGAACGGTGCTGATTGGCTAAACTCAGATTACACAGGTAAGCAGGAAGGCAGAGGGAGGCCAGGAAGAATAGACCATCGACTGTGAAAACTGACCCTGTAGGATGGTGAAGGGTGTGGATTGGGGTGCATTAGCAAACAAAATTCATTTTGGGGGGGGGGGGGTCCACAGTAGCACAGTGGTTAGCACAGTTGCTTCACAGCGCCAGGGTCCCAGGTTCAATTCCCGTCTTGGGTCACTGGCTGTGCGGAGTCTGCACATCCTCCCCGTGTCTGCATGGGTTTCCTCCGGGTGCTCCGGTTTCCTCCCACAGTCCAAAGATGTGCTGGTTAGGCGGATTGGCCGTGATAAATTGCCCTCAAGTGTCCAAAGGGGTTGGGTGGGGTTGCTGGATTTCGGGATAGGGTGGGGCTGTGGGTTTAGGTATGGTACTCTTTCCAAGGGCATGTTGAAATCCCGCTGCTGCAGATGGCAAAATTGGAATTCACTAAAAATCTGGAATTAAAAGTCTAACGAAGACAACAAAACGATTGTCGACGGTCGTGAAAACCCATCTGGTTCACTAATGTCCTTTAGGGAAGGAAATCTGCCGTCCTTACCCGGTCTGGCCTACATGTGACTTCAGACCCATAGCAATGTGGTTGACTTTTAACTGCTACCTCAAGGGCAATTAGGGATGAGAAATAAATGCTGGCACAGCCTGCGATGTCTGCGTCCATGAACGAAATTTAAAAACGCCAATTTACCCACAGCAACATAATAATGATCAGGTGATTGGTTTCCCGCCAGGGATAAATATTGGCCAGACAGCAGGGGCAACTCCCCTGCTCACCTTCAAACGGTCCCACAGGGTCTTTCACATCCACTGAGAAGGCAGACGAGATACCTCATTCCAGAGAGGAGGCAGGCACGCCTGCCAATGCAGCACTACTGCACTGGGGCCTTGGTTTGTGTGTGCAGGACGGCAACGTCACCCCATCTTCTGGTCACTAAGGAGGGGAAACCCAAAACTGGATCACGGCAACTTTATAAAAAAAATAATAATTTAGAGTACCCAATTCATTTTTTCCAATTAAGGGGCAATTTAGCGTGGCCAATCCACCTACCTGTGGCTAGCACTGTGGCTTCACAGTGCCAGGGTCCCAGGTTCGATTCCCCGCTGGGTCACTGTATGCGGAGTCTGCACATTCTCCCCGTGTCTGCGTAGGTTTCCTCCGGGTGCTCCGGTTTCCTCCCACAGTCCAAAGATGTGCAGGTTAGGTGGATTGGCCATGCTAAATTACCCCTTGGTGTCCAAAAAGGTTAGATGGGGCTATTGGGTTTATGGGGATAGGGTGGAAGTGAGGGCTTAAGTGGGTCAGTGCAGACTCGATGGGCTGAATGGCCCTCCTTCTGCACTGCATGTTCTGTGTATCGACGTACCCGGCACATCTTTGGGTTGTGGGGGTGAGACCCACGCAGGTACAGGGAGAATGTGCAAACTCCACACGGACAGTTACCCAGAGCCAGGATCGAACCTGGGACCTCGGCGCCGTGAGGCAGCAGGGCTAACCCACTGCGCCACCGTGCTGCCCCCTACGACAGCAACGTTTAATGTGCGGAAGGTCCCAAAGCACTTCACTGGAAGATGAACAACATTGAAAATATGGCCAAGTGAGAGGGCATTAGGATGGGTGACCAAATGATTGGTCAAAGAGGTAGGTAAGATGTTTAGGGGGGGGGGGGGGGGGGGGGGGAATCCCAGGGTTTAGGGCCCACATCAAAATAAATGGCTCCCATATTCACTCAGAAGTCATGTGATGGGTGACATCCCCCCCCGTCCCCCCCGACTGAGTAAATGCTTCTGAACTGTACACACTGTAGCCAGGAAATATCTCTCCCAAACAGGGAAACCCAGTATCAGGTTCTCCAGGCTCTACGCTCGTTCCTGCTCAGACTGCCCATCTGGCCCAGTTTCACCGCCGGGCTATTTTGTCTCCCCCACCCCCCCGGATCCCTTTCCCTCACACACCGTCAGAATTGCAAGAGCAACCCGCGAGAGAGGTCAGACACGGGGTCATCAACCTCCTGTTGCCACCCCCCACAACCCAAACTCTCTTGCATCTGTTGCACCGAAGCTCTCCCAACGAGATCTCAGGCTGGAGATCAACACCAGGCCTGACGCAAGTGCAGCAATTTAACGCGCCATCAAAACCTCCGCACGACCTAGCAAAGCTCTGCAGTCAGTCACTCGACGGCCGCAGGACCAGAAAGAGGCCATTTAGCCCCTCAATCCTGTCCCCACCGTTCATCTAGATCGTGGCTGATTCGTATCTTAAATCCATCGACCCACCTTGATTCCACACCCGTCACATCCGTTAAAAAACCCTCGCCGAACAAAAATCTTTATGTCCTCTTTGTACTGGACTCGCTATACCAGAGGAGATCATTTCCCTCCATTGCAAATTCTTCATAATCATCTTAAACTCCTCAATTAAATCAACTGCCAGAGTTTCAAAAAAAAAAAAAAATGCTCATTTTAGAATTTTGCAATCCCATCACTGCAGACAGGGATAGCAAACAATAAGACAAAGGCATTGCCCCCTGAGGACAGAAATATCAGCCTGGCTCACACTGTAGCCCCTCTCTCCTCTTCAACCATCCTGCTCCTTGACATTAAAAGTTGTGATTCCCACCTGCCCGTTCCGATGCAGCTTAAGAGGAGAGGGAGCAAAGAGGCTCCTCCAATGTCTGACCAACCTTCCAACACACGTCTGGGAAATGACCAATCGGTTGATATCCTTTGGGATCTTGAGGTGCACAAAATGGCTGCCGTGTTGGCCTACTTAGCCAAACAAACTTGAAAGCTATTTATCATCAAGTACCTGGGTGTTTTTCCTCAGGGTAATGCAATGGAGTCCTTTATAAATCCAAGCCTTTCATTTTCTTAAAGCTAAATTCATTTTGGTGACAACTGTCAAGTGCCGATGGGCCGAATGGCCTCCTTCTGCACTGTAAATTCTGTGAAATTCTATAAGTCAGTCACCTCCATATTAAAGTAAGCTAAAGTCACCATAGTCCCAGATGACCATTGGCTACTTTCCCCCATGACGGGGTAGAACTGACCGGTGGTGATTTAACCCTAGGGTCACCACACCTCCGGCGAGGGTCAAGGTTGAGAAGGCGAGGCTTTAATGAACACCCTCAGCCGGTACGGGAATCGAACCCACGCTGTTGGCCTTGCTCTGCATCACAAACCAGCTGTCCAGCCCATTGAGCTAAAATGGCTCCAATATATGTATTAGACTAATCTATATTAATTACTACAGAGTGGAAGATAGAGACCTAATCGTTAGGCATGGATCCTCAAATATTCCAGAGGGAGATTTGGGGGAAGGGGGGTAATTAAGCACAGCCATCCCTAATTGGCGAGGATTAGGGAATCATTGTAAGAATATATAAACCAGTTCACTCGTGTATCTGCGAGGACTGGTGAGAGTGCGACTTTCCTTTTGCCGTCTTGGAAATAAACCTGTTTTGGTACACAGTCTAGTTTCAGACTCATTCTTCCTCAACGTACAATTAATGGAATCAGACCCCAGGGAAACTACTTCCATTGGATGCACGGCACACAAACAGGAGATTCGGCTTAACCAGTCCATGCCAGCTCCACTGGGATTTTCACACCTAAACCTACCATCGTAACCCTCCCTCAAATCCTCGTCGAGTTTCCCTTCAAATATATCCCAAGACTATCACTCCCACCACAAACTTGAAAAGATTCTGCACCGAAGGACAAACCAGTAAAATTTAGGAAATGACTTTTACTGGTCTGAACTGATCTTGCGACCTTAAAATGGGCCTACTTGCAGTTCAGACCAGCACCAGTCATTACCCCTCCTTCTGGAGCATCAGACCTTCACTAACCCACGCTGGATTTGACAGGAGGTGGTGACGTTTGGAAATTAAAACAGATCCTGAGAGACGGTTAAAGTGTACAGCATTGAGCCAATCATAGAATTTACAATGCAGAAGGAGGCCATTCGGCCCATCGAGTCCACACTGGCTCTTGGAAAGAGCACCCTACCCAAGCCCACACCTCCACCCTATCCCCATAACCCAGTAACCCCACCCAACACCTAACCCCACCCAACACCAAGGGCAGTTTTGGACATTAAGGGCAATTTATCATGGCCAATCCACCTAACCCGCACATCTTTGGACTGAGGGAGGAAACCGGAGCACCCGGAGGAAACCCACGCACACACGGGGAGAACGTGCAGACTCCGCACAGACAGTGACCCAAGCCGGAAATCGAACCTGGGGCCCTGGAGCTGTGAAGCCAATTGTACTAACCACTGTGCTACCGTGCTGCCCTCGAATCATGCTCGCACATTACAGGTGGCTGCACGTACAACCAAGAAAACAACCCCATCCAGGATAATCGCACCTTCCAACTCTAGGTGTGTGAGGCTCTGTAGGCTACACCACCTCAACTGCAAATCCAAGTATTTCTGCTTCTACCATCCCTTCTGGCGGTGAGTACGAGACAGCCATTATCCTGCGTTTGAATAATCTACACCTCAGCTCTCCTCTAATCCTTCCACAATTACTTAAATCAAAGCGCCTCTGGTTACTGACCCCTCTGCTAAGGGAAATGGGCTATTCCTATACACTATCAAGGCCCCTCAGTCTTACATACCTATCACTATTAAAATGTGTCTACAAAGGGACGGCCTATTGAACGGCCCCTGTCCAATCCAATGGAAATTACAGGATACAGGTCGAAACATCAAGGTTCATTCTGATCGCGGGTGAAGGACTTCATTTCCACCCCAAGTTGAACAGCATTCACAGACTCGACACTATTCCATCCACACGTTCTGGTTCTAGATCTCGAGGGAAACACCTTGCACACGCTCGCACATTACAGGTGGCTGTACTTAATTAACATCTCCCACTGTTCAGTAACAAAAGGAATAAAACACGAACACTGACCAATGTACACATGCACTCTGCTTCTATTTTCCTTTCCTTTTAGTCAACAAAAAGGTTCAAGTGCACGTGCATACGTCATGCAGATGTGAAGATGGAAATGGTAGAACAAGAGGTATTTCACCTGCACTCCCTTCAATTTGATCGGTCTACCATTCCTGTTCCCAATGCAGTCTCCTCTATATTAAGGAAACTAAGGGAACGATTGAACCACATGGGAAGCAAGTCCCAAAGCGAGGGTGTTTAACCGCATGTTTCCCGTTACGCCGGTCGGTCAATGGGATCTTCCATTGTGGGGCAGCCCCACGCCGTCGGGCAACTCCCGGGCTGCCGGCAAAACGGAGCACCCCACCGGCGGAGAATCCAGCTCACTATTCACGACGCCCTATGCTGCTCTTGCTCATTATTTGCTTTGTTTGGCCCCTTGTTCCGCACTGTAACCAATCACCGTTTGTCGATTATTCTTTGTCTACTGTGTACGTTCCCTTGGCCGCAGAAAATACTTTTCACTGTACTTTGGCACACGTGACAATAAAATCAATCAATCAAACTCGATCCATTTTCACATTGTACATCTGGGAAAAATATTCTCTGGCATAATGGCCACTGTGGGGAAGCTACTTTCTGCTCCAGGTCATTCCATGAATTTTGTCCACACAACTCCTCCAATACTCCCCTCTCCCTCCCATAACAAGGACACCACCACCCAACATTTCTATTAAACAGTAAGTCCCGATTAGGTCAGTACCTTTGAGATGAGCTCATCGTGGTTTGCAAGGTGGGCTCGGCAGTGGATGCAGCTGTACGTCCTGTGGCAGGTGGGTAGGTAAGCCTGGAATGTCTTCGATCTCGTCATCTTCACCATGGGGGCCACCGGACGCAGCGCGAACTCCGGGCTGCTCCACGAGGCACTCAGACAGGTTGGCTCACACGGAAAACACTGGAACACGCAGGTGAAGGCCGTGGTGTGGCAAGCGGGCGGTGTGGCAGGGTTCCACACACTGCTGGGCACCAGGGGAGAGGTGTGGGGGGGTGGGGGGGTGGGGGGGGGGGGGGGGTGGGGGAGAGGCAGGGCCACTGGCCTCGGAAATGGGTGGGGGGGGGGGGGGGGCAGCCAAAGGGACTGGTGTCTAGCTCAGCCAACCTGGCACAGAAAGAATCATTCGTTAGTGCTGTCAAAACAGACAGAAACAATCTGGCCCAAAGTGCCAGCTCCTGTAAGAACACAAGAAATACAAGTAGGCCATTCAGCCCCTCGAGCTTGCTTCATCATTCAATGAACACACACACCCTCGTCCCAAATCTCTGGTCCGCTGGATGGGTTGGAGGAGCTGGGGCTGTTCTCCCGAGAGGGAGGGAAATTTGATCAGAGCTGCCTGTTCAAAATCACGAGGGGCCTGGACAGAGGGAATGGGGAGAAACTGTTCCCATTGGGGAGAACCGTCGAGGCCAGCATTTATTGCCCATCGGAGAGGATTGTGAGCCTATTTTAGAGAGCACTCGAGGGAGGTCTGGAACCGCAGACAGCCCAGACCAGGCGAGGATGGCAGATTTCCTTCCCTAAAGATTTTAGGGTGCTAGATGGATTTTATATTTTCTTTACATTTGATACTTGTATGCTTTTCACACGGTACAAGCTTTTTATCCGATTGGCTGAGTTTCCACACCCGAGGTGGGATTTGAACGGACGTCTGTGAATCATTAGTCGAGGTCTCTAGCGCATTAGGCCAGGAAAATAGCCGCTCTGCTGCTGTGCCTGCTCCAGTCCCTTTTCTGGGTCACTCTGGGCCATTTCCCCGCCACATGGAAAGGCAGGGAGTGGCGCGTTGACCAGTCCTGGGCTGCGGCCTCTACAAGGAACATTCCAACTGGCCCAGGCATTTCTGGCAACACGTTTCATTATCCATGAACCCAGGACATCCCGACTCGAAACATTAGCTCCCTTCACTCCCCACAGATGCCGCCAGGACCTGCTGAGGTTGTCCAGTATATTTTGTTTTCGTTTCAGGTTCCAGCATCCGCAGTAATTTGCTTTTTATCTTAAGAATCTAGGTCTTGTTTGCACTTGAACAGTTCAGCACGGCAGTGCAGAGACTTTGAGAAAAAGCAGGGACGTGGATTGAAGCTCCCAGCTCTCTTTGAAATACCGTGCCACCCATCAACACTCACCCGGGAAAGAATTGTGATTAGAACCAAATGAGGAAGGGGCAACGAAGTGTATCTCTAACCCCACCCCCTACCCCCACCATTTTAAAATGAAAGAGCAGACTTATTCAATGAATCTACAGAACGTGATGGTTAAACAAAGGGGAAGGCTTTTGATGTTGTTCCAAGTTAGAAATACTGGCCAGGACAATGGACAGAAGTACCCCATCCTTCTTCTTCAAATAGTGCTATGGGATCCTTAACACACTCCCGAGGGGGCTGATTGGGCCTCAGAAGGGCAGCACGGTGGTGCAGTGGTTAGCACTGCTGCCTCACGCCGCCAAGGTCCCGGGTTCGATCCCGGCCCTGGGTCACTGTCCGTGTGGAGTTTGCACATTCTCCCAGTGCCTGCGTGGGTTGTGCCCCCACAACCCAAAGATGTGCAGGCTAGGTGGATTGGACACGCAAAAATGTTTTATTATAATTTTTTTTAACTGCTTTTTATATAATCTTTATTGTCACAAGTAGGCTTACATGGCAATGATGTCACTGTAAAAATCTCCCAGTCGCCACACTCCGGCACCTGTTCGGGTACATAGAGGGAGAATCTAGAATGTCCAATTCATCTAACAGCGCGTCTTTCGGGGATAGTGGGAGGAAACCGGAGCACCCGGAGGAAACCCACACAGACACGTGCAGACTCCGCACAGACAGTGACCCAGCTGGGAATCGAACCTGGGGCCCTGGCGCTGTGAAGCCACAGTGCTAACCGTTGTGCTCCCATGCTGTCCTAAATTGCCCCTTGATTGAAAGAAATGAATTGGGTACTCCAAATTTAAAGAAGGACAGGGCCTCAGAAAGCACCTCGTAACTACGCAGCACTCCCTCGGCACTGCACTCTTAATATCTGTCCAGGTAATGCGCTCCAGTCGGTGGTGTGGGGGGGGGGGGGGGGGGGGGGGCCGCCTGAAATCATGGCCTCCTGACTCGACTGAGATTGCTACCAGCTGAGATGAGGCTAACAACGCAGCTAATTAAATCTTACAGCGGGAGAATACTTTCCCTGTGGGACATTTAAAAGATTGTTTTCTCAAATGCCCTGCCTCTGCAATTAATTCTCACCGTCTGAAACAGGAGGATCCAGTCTTACCAATATTAATCTTTTAAAAAAAGAACCACCAACTTTAAAAGCTGATGGTACCGTAGCTGAACGCAGGTCTCCAGTTATAAACTGACCAAAATGGCTAAACTTTGATTTTCTGCAGAAATGACCCTTCAGCTGAACAATTTGGTGGTGCTACCACTGCCTGTGGGCAGCACGGTAGCACTGTGGATAGCACAATTGCTTCACAGCTCCAGGGTCTCAGGTTCGATTCCGCCTCGGGTCACTGTCTGTGCGGAGTCTGCACATCCTCCCCGTGTGCGCGTGGGTTTCCTCCGGGTGCTCCGGTTTCCTCCCACAGTCCAAAGATGTGCAGGTTAGGTGGATTGGCCATGCTAAATTGCCCTTCGTGTTGGGTGGGGTTACTGGGTTATGGGGATAGGGTGGAGGTGTTGACCTTGGGTAGGGTGCTCTTTCCAAGAGCCGGTGCAGACTCGATGGGCCCAATGGCCTCCTTCTGCACTGTAAATTCTATGATTCTATGATTCTATAACACATTAAAAAGTAACTTTTTCTTTTAAAGAGGGCATCTTTCCTTTACGTACTGGTAGGTGTGGGTTGAAACTCAAGGTTTGTACTTCCCTGATGTACTATAGCAGCCGGATCACGCCCCTTACCAATTAAATTTTTTTATTTTTTAAACTTTAGAATAAGCAACTCAATAAGGATCCAGGGAACGGACATGGAACAGACCATTCCGGCTGAAGGGTTAATACCCGTTAAAAGGCAGAATGGCCGAAATTCGACAAACCAGACTTGGGCATGAGATAGGCTGGAAACTCTGGCTCTTTGTAAAGATGCACCAGCCCTGGGGTTGGTACTGTCAGACTCTACGACCATACTTTTTTGGGCCGTGTTGTAAACCTTTGGTAAAATAGCAATGCAATGCTGCGGGGGGTGTTATGAAATGAGTGTATCGTGAAATACAGGTGGTGTGTAACAGGAGCAAGTGCGAGGGTTTGCTGACACCCTGGGCTAATTGTGGGCTGAAGTCCCACTCCACAGACTGGAGCACAAAACGACAGCCCAGCACTCCCAGTCCAGGATTGAAAGAGCACTAAAAAAAAAAGTGTCAGAGGCGTCATCTTTTGACTCTAATGTTAAAATGAAGACCACCAGCCATCTGAGGCGGATGCTATTTTGAAGAGGAGCCACGGGGATCTCCCTGGATGTCCTTGCTTAGTCACTCAATCAACACCTCAAGAAAAGATTACCTTTGTGGGAGCTTGCTGTGTGTGGATTTGCTACTGTGATTCCCTACAAGGTGACCCCACGCTAGCAAAATTTAAAAAAAGATACTTAATTTGCCATAAACTCTACTTGGGACATCCAGAGATTGTAAAAGGTGCTATAGAAATGCAAGTTCTTCTTACAAAACACTGCCAGCTCTACATAATAACTGTGGCCAGGCTACACTGTGATTCACTGGTGTCATGGCCTCAACTACTAAACCTGCTGTATCATATCTTCACACCGTGCAGAGTACGTCAAGATATTTTAAAGGCGGGTGGCACGTGGCAGTGGTTAGCACTGGGACTGCGGCAATGAGGTCCCAAAGATGTGCAGGCTAGGTGGATTGAGTGTAGCCACCTGGGATGGCCACTTCCAACAAGGTACGGAGAAACTCGCAAAGCCTAGCGGGTAAAATGGACAAGCCAAGGCTCAGAGCCTGAAATGCATATTTGCAAGCAAGAAGTCCAGACGGTATTGAAACTCCGTCCAATGAGCATTGTAATGGGGCCGATTAGCATTTGATGGCCCTTGGTCACCAAAACAAAGGACTGGTACTCGAGCAACCGGGACAGTCCCAGACATTTCGGCGCCACTCCCTGTTCAAGGGAAACGCAAACAACGGGGTCAGTGACCGCTTGGGACATGCCCGGCCACCCAGATCCCTGCCCACTTATTGGCTAAGGAATCGAACAGAGTGATCAGGGATCACCCAATTAGTAAGGCCCAAATCGAAAGACTGACCAAAAGAGCGCGAAAACCCGAGTATAAGAAGAAGAGTCCGCCATATGTTCGCTGTCTCTTGGTCCTGGTACCCCGGTCACGGCCATCTCCAAGTGCAGCAACACCAGAAGAGAGTCCAAATTCAACGCCCGCTACCAGACGGATGAGCCCAGCTGAGCAGCAGCTACTCCTTCGAACCCGATAGATCCAGAATTGAACAGCGGCCACTGTTTTCGGACTTAAGCCGGGTGCCCGAAGTTAAGTACAGGTTGTCTGAGCCGATAGGTGTAGTTAACTAGTAGTGTTTATGTTGCATGACTAATTGAACTAACTAACTGGTGTTTGGGCTCTTTGATCGATAGCCGGTTGAAACTTGTGGTGGTATCACTTGATACCTGGCCGCTCTCAGCATTAAGACATAAATAACACAGAAAGAAGGGCAAACTCACGGATTGCCATAATTGGAACAGAGCCACAGGAAGACAAAGTAAAAGAGACCACAAGCGAAACCAATATCGACCAAACCTCCAGAATTCGGAAGTGTGTAACTTGCAAGCGTACCAACAAAGGGATACAAGGTAAACTCGATAGATTTTGTTGCGTGAAACTTTCGGGAGTTGCGTAAACCTTAAAATAGCTCGGCCGTACCAGTGTTTGCACCACCGCTTTATTCCCCCTTGTTCCAAATTTCCGGGAGACAGAAGTAATTGTAGGGATGGCCATGAAGGCAGTGGAACGCCTTATGCATCCACAAGAGCCCGGGGTCGCAGCGACCAATAGACCAGAACAGTGTCCCGTATGGGAAGAGGAGATTAGGAGATTCCTAAAGGGGAAAGGAGGGCCCCTATGGTCTGAGTTTTGCGCCAATGAAGAGACAGGTCCTGGAGCATAGGACAGACTTGGTGGGACAGCCTGACCGAGATCCACAAGAGGAGTTTGACTACGGTTCGTAAGCCGATGACAATCGTGTCCTGTCTGGCACAATTCTGAGACACAGAGGAGGTCGTGAGGACGCTCAGCAAGCAGCTTGAGGAGAGGTAGAGAGGTAGATATCAGTGAAAGCGAGAGATTAAATGTACAGCCCCGGGAGCAGTTAGCAGCGAAGGACAAGGAAATGGATGATGTCAAGAGGGCACATCAAACCTGTCGCCTACCTTAGCAGCTTCCAAATCCAGTACGATAAGGCCTACCAGGACACACAGCGTGCTGTAATGGTAAGAGAAGAGAAAGAGAATCAGGTGCAGCAGTTAAAGAAACAGTGCGATGATCTAAAGGCAGCCCTCCG
Organism: Scyliorhinus torazame; assembly: GCF_047496885.1. Taxonomy (NCBI): domain Eukaryota; kingdom Metazoa; phylum Chordata; class Chondrichthyes; order Carcharhiniformes; family Scyliorhinidae; genus Scyliorhinus; species Scyliorhinus torazame. The sequence continues at coordinate 214,125,720 of NC_092718.1, read as the reverse complement.
AGCACGCCACAGTTCCACCACGGAACAGAGGCAGTGTTCGGTGGACCATGCCAAATGCAGGCAGCAAATTGCAAGGGTGCAATCCCCGCTATCAGTTCAAAATGGGTTTAGAGACACCTTTGGCCCACAGCTCGACCAGGAAGCCGGCCCCGACTGGCAGGAACTCAGTGAAACGGCCCAACGTAAGCGAGACCGAGAATCAAAAGAGAGCCCCCCAGGCCCCGAAAAGAAAAGCAGCCGCAGCACCGATTGCACAGGCAGCACCCAACCCAATGAACCCCATCACCACACAGCGCAGGGTTACCACGGAAGGCCAACCCGGTTTTGTGTACACCACCCCATTATCGATCACCCAGTTACGAGATGCCCGGGAGAAGATAGATACTTTCCACCCCACATCGGACCCACATCACTTTTTCAGAGTTAGTAAAACAACAAACCCTCATGTATGATTTAGACGAGCCGGAGCAGGTTAAGCTCATAGTTATGCGCTTAGACCCGTCCGCCAGTTCAGCCCTTCCCGACCCACAAAATGTAGGAGGAGGTAGCCTCCAAGAAGTGAAAACGGCCATAGGATACAAGAGATCATCCGGTCGACGGACTCAACCGGTGCAGGCAGAAAGAGGGAGAGCATCCAACAGCGTTTGCTGGACGCCTTTGGATCCATTTTACTGCGGTATTTGGTGAGTTAGCCCGCGCCCATTTATCAGCAGGCAATACGACCAAATGGACCCGTTCGTTAGTGTCCCATGCCACAGAGACAGGACAGAAGGCATGCGCCAGTTACGACCCTTCAGACCCAGCACACAATAAAGTGTGGGTTCTGAAACGATTGTCCAGAGCTTGGGAACAGTCTGTACAGAGAAAGACAGAGCAGGAGAGAGTAGACGCCACAATGAATCCACTAAGGGCACACCAAGACCCCGCATGGGTAAATGAAGGCAGAGGTACAGCGCAGCACCCCAAGGCACAGGAATGCTATAATTGTGGACAGAAAGGACATTATGCCCGAGAATGTCAAGCCCCTCCGAAGCAGCAAAGGAATCAGCACCCAAACGCGCCCCCCCCCAGAAACAATGCCCAACCTATTCACAGCGTTAGCGCCCGATCAGATAATTCGGCCATGAATGGCATTGACTGACGGTGTTCGTCTCCCCAACTTGGGTCTGCAATACCCTTTGGGATAAGTCCGGAAGACCAGTTGTTGCAGGCACAGTCCGGGGACACCCGGTAGAGTTCCTTTGGGACACAGGAGGGTCCTGAACCACGTTAAACTCCTCCAATGTGTACCAGAAAGAGAAATGGCCCACTACGGAGACCATTACCCTTAGTGGCTTTACAGGTCACCGCCAGCAGGGACATATCACTGCCACTGTGGACGTACAGCTAGGTAATATTAGGACAAAAAACTCGGTTGTTTTAGTAGATTTGCCCCAGGCAGCAGAACACATCCTAGGCATCGATTTTATGAGTGCACACAACCTTTCATTCGACCCAGTCAACCGATGTATATGGAAAATGGCTAGAGCGGCGCGAGCCCCCGCCACACTCACAGTAGGAGATTATGTCCATAGGATCAGCTCAGTAGGCGAGTACTGGTTTGATCCACAAACCATTACCACAGACAAAGCGGTTTGAGAGGTCTTGAAAAGACATCAGGCAGCATTTGCCCAGCACAAGCACGACTGCGGCAAAATACCAGGTGTAGTAAACACTACAGGTTCCGATCCAAGCCCCGGAAACAGTACGGCTTCCCCCAGCAAGCCGAGGGAGAGATAGCCAAGGTCATTCAAAGTTTATTGAAGCAAGGCGCGATTCGTCCCGTTGCATCGACAAATAATGCCCCGATTGGGCCAGTAAGAAAACCCGATGGATCATGGCGGCTGACCATCGACTACAGAGAACTGAACAAAGTGACTCCTCTAGCAGCCCCCACCATTGCCACGAGTCCCGATACCATGTTGAGACAGGGACTCCAGTCAAAAATTTTTATGGTGTTAGATATCAGTAATGACTTTTGGTCCATTCCACTGGACAAAGCATGCCAGTATAAATTTGCGTTCACCTTCCAGGGACAGCAGTACACGTGGACGTGCCTTCCACAACGCTCCTTCCATTTTTCACAGACAATTGGCAAACCGATTATCTAAATTTTCCCGCCCCGAGTGCCTTGTTCAGTCTGTGGATGACTTGCTCCTACAGACGGACACCAAGGAAGAGCACATCTCGCTTCTTTCTGAATTATTAGAACTGCTCACAACGATTGGATGCTAAATTAACCCCAAGAAAGCCCAAATCCTTCAGGCTAAAGGTCACATATTTAGGTACGGTCACCACGCATGGGAAGTGTGAGATAGAACTCAAACGCACTGATTCCATTGTAAATTTGCCCTTGCCCCAAAACGTTACAGCACTCCGGCCATTTTTAGGACTGGTTGGATATTGTAGGAACCACAGAGCCGGATTCGCCACAAAAGCAGCCCCACTTTCCGAGCTCCTAAAGAAACAGGCCCCATGGAAATGGCTTCCACAGCACACGGATGCCGTGGATGCATTGAAACGCGTCCTGAGCACAGACCCTGCTTTGCAAGCCCCAGATCCACACTCCCCATACGCGATCGAGGTAGCGACCACAGACCGAACACTTTCGGCCGTACTCCTGCAGGAAAGGCACGATCGTCTAGGACCCATAGCCTACGCCTCACGAGTCTTAGATCCGGCGGAACAGTGATTTTCAGCCTGCGAGAGACACCCGTTAGCAGTTTTCTGGGCGGTACAGTACTTCTCGTACATAACCGGATTCAACCCAGTAACCATTTTGACCGAGCACACCCCGACAGTTTTTATTGGACGGCAGGCTAAAAGATGGCACAGTAAGCCAAATTCGAGCAGCGCGATGGACCCTACTCCTACAGGGACGTGACATCACTGTAAAACGGACAAAAACTCACAAGTTTCTGGCCGATAATTTGCATTATGCAGGAACCCCACGAGTGCGAGATCATAACCCCCAAGCACAGCACAAGCCCCTTTGTTTCCCAGTCGGTACCAAGACAGGTATCGGACCCCAGCCCACAGACAAAGCACTGAGAACCTACGTAGATGGCTCCTCCACAGTCCTCGAGGGAAAAAGGATAACAGGCTGCGGTATTTATGTAAAGGACGCGCTTTAGAAGAGTTAGCTTTAAAGTTGCCTGGACACTTAGATTCGCAGGCAGCCAAGTTAGCAGCCATTGCTTACATTGTCCAGCACCCCGATTCGTTCCCGACACCTGCAGACATATTCGGACAGTTTATACGTCTGCAACAGCCTAACAGAATTCCTACCCCTGTGGGAATCGAGAGGATTTATTTCTGCCGACAGAAAACCTCTACCCTCAGCCCCACTGCTCAAACATAGCCTTCAGGCAGCTAAAAGCAGGAAATATGGCATCGTCAAAGTAAGAAGTCACCATCGTTCCTCCCCACCCGGTAACGTGAAAGCTGATGCCCTAGCGAAGGCAGGCTCACGACATGGCCACTTTTGTCAACCCCCCCCCCCCCCCTCGAGAGTGCCCCAGTACACGCAGCTCCCAGACCAACATCCAAGACCTCTCCCAGGCACAAAAAGAAGACGAGGCATTAAAAGACATTTTAAAAGGAAACTTCCCAGCTCCCTACGAAAAGTTTAGGAATTCTTTGACGGTCCATGAGGGAATCATTGTAAAAGATGGAATTATGTAGTCCCCACCCAGGATAGGAATGAGGTAATTTGCAAGTTCAATGACGGACATGGACACCAAGGGATTGAATCCACCCTTGCCCACCTCAGATCTCTCTGCTGGTGGCCTGATTTGAAACCCGCGTGTCCCATTACGTCGAAAACTGTTTAATTGGTGCTCAAAACAACCCCGATGGGTATGCGAAAAAAGCCCAGCTACGACACGTGAACAAAAGCCCGTGGACAAACCTTCAATTAGATTACATTGGTCCCCTCCCCCCCCCCACCCCCTGCAGAAATGGATGCAAGTACGTGTTAGTGGTGATAGACACATTTACGAAAAAGGTCGACGCGTTCCCCTCGAGAACAAATACAGCCAAGTCGACGGCGAAGATCTTAACAGAGCAAATTTTTACAAGATGGGGACTCCCCCGTAGTATTGAGTCGCACCAAGGTTCCCACTTTACGGGAAGGGTCATGAAAAATGTGATGACGATATTTGGGATTAAGCAAAAGTTCCACATTGCCTATCACCCGCAGTCCAGTGGCATTGTGGAGCGCATGAATCGGACACCGAAGGCCACACTTGGAAAATTGGTGCAGCAGCACAATACAACATGGGACACGGTGCTCCCATTGGCACTGATGTTTATTAGGAACACAGTGTCGAGCTCAACAGGATATACCCCCCATACCCTCATAACCGGACAACCCATGAAGGGTACAGAATACTTTTTCAGACTTGATTTGGCCAGCCCCGCAGTCACCGCCCTGACACCTGAGAAAGCAGTCCGGCACATGCTAGAGAATATTAAAGCAGCACAGCTCGCTGCAGCTGTTCGACTAGGCGCTAAACGAAAGCAGAGCAAGGCCTGCTTTGATAAGACAGTACACCCGACAGAGTATACGGTCAGATAGCAAGTAATGATCACCTTATACAGCCCCAGCTCATTCCTCTCCCCAAAATTTGCAGGACCCTATTCAATCTCGGAAGCCCCTCGGTTTATAAAAATCACGTATCCGGACGGAAAGTCAGGATGGTTCCATGTAAATCAGGTTAAGGTTTATGGAACGCAGTGCAGCCACTTGCGATGGCAGACAATGAGAACCCGCCCATTGACAACCCAATTTCCACCTCCCCCAGCAGCACATCCACAGACATGACCTTGACCACGCCCCCAGAATCAAATTTCACCCTGACACTTGATTCGGCTGCTAGCGACAGCACAACCGAAGCCCCCGAGAGACCCGAACAAAGCTCCCTCGAACCAGGCCCCAGTCACTACAGGCCCCCCGAGACCCCGACCACAATACGCTCAGCCTCTTTGAAGCGATTTATTTGCCCACACCGGAACCTGACCCGCCACCAGCCCCCCTACGGAGCATGAAGCACTGGCACTGTGACAATTCCGGTCGCCTGACTAGGAATGATGAAATGGACCCCCACATCGGCACACGCCGCGTTAGCACGCAAACTCCATGAATGAGTTTGGCACCCGGGAGATGGTGACAACTCTGAGTCTGACTCCCACCATGGTAACGCCTTCGAAAATCTTTTTGGACTGGAACCTCGAGATGTCCAGATGATGAGAGTCAGGAACAGATTGAGATTTACGGTCTCCTGTACTCTGATGGAACCTGCCCGCTTTTATGTTTGGTTTGTGTTTAAATGTTGTTCGTTCTCTTTTGTGTGTCGTCCTCACGGACACTTTCTTGATGCAGTCATAACTACTCTTCCGATGCCACATGGCAGTTAATGAAACAAGTTTGTCTGGAGCCCATATAGTTACAAATTCTTACCGCTCGTGGAAGGGTCACTCAGGCAGTGGAGTAACAGCACTTATCCCCGCCCTGCCTGAGGACCCCCTATACATTTGGTCAGCCAAGCTCGGGTAGTGAAGCAACGGCACTGATCACCACCCTGCCCGGGGATCCCACCCATTCTTGCCCTGCCACGGATCATATGCACTACCCCATTCGGATAATTGTTTTCGAAACTCTTTTACTGTTCTTTTTCTTCCCTGTGGTTTAAAGAATGTTTTTTGCCACAACTTTTGCCCTTTCCGGCAACCCTTCGGTTGCTATCCCCCACATACTATTTGCAAGTCAGAAACACTTGGTTAGAAAAACAAGTTCGCAGAGGATGGAGAAATTGTCTGCCCACTCAGCCCATCGACCACAGGCTGCGAGAGTGCTTGCACTGTGACACAGAACCTTTTGGATGTCTTGTCTCCGCAAATGGTTGTTTAAAAAAAAATGAGGGAGTCACATATGGTGACGATTCTAATGGGACAAACGTTAAGGAGAGACAGACAGACATACGAGATGTTAAACAACACGATTATAACAGATACTTTGCTTAGAAAGATACTCGAAGGCAAAGGAAAACCTGAACAAAATGAAGACGACCCTGATGATCGGCATCATGATTGTCGCTGGAACATACAGGTGCGCGCGTTACCCACCTCTATCCCCCTCACCACACAGGCCCCGAAGACGACTACCCAACACACTACCCAGCCCAGAACCTACACTACACACACTCACCCAGCCACCGATATCCCCACATGGTGTGAGAATCTCGTTAAGTGGTATTCACTAACCTACACAGTGGAAGCCTTACTAGTGATAGCCATAGTGTACAATATCGTCCAGACAATCAGATTGCGAAAACGGAGGACAGCCTCCCGCCCCTCCAGTATACATATTTAGAGCCCCTTTCCTCAGACTCCAGCAAACCCGACACTCTTTCTGAACCTCCCTCTTTAATAAATTCCGCAGTTGTTGTTTTGTTAATAAAGTTTATTTTTCTGTATGTGAATGTTAGTGATAGGAAGAAATGTGATGCTGCTATCGGATATTTTTTGTATTGTAAGATACGTTCTTTGATTGATAAATAGCAGCATGAGTGTAGTCTAGTTAGAGACAGTTCGAGGTCCCCTAGAAATTCTTAGACATGTGTTGTTTAGGGACAATTAGGAAAATGTTTTTGACCCAGAGGACAGAGTAGAGTAGAACCTGTCCTTGGTTAAGGGTACCCGGCATTTCAGAGAACAAAGATGACCCAGTATTGTGATCCTTCACGCTTCGCGTTGAGGATCAAGAAGACGGAGTGTAGCCATCTGGGATGGCCACTTCCAACAAGGTACAGAGAAACTGTCCTTGGTTAAGGGTACCCAGCATTTCAGAGAACAAAGACGGCCCAGTATTGTGATCCTTCACGCTTCGCGTTGAGGATCAAGAGGACGGAGTGTAACCATCTGGGATGGCCACTTCCAACAAGGTACGGAGAAGCTCGCAAAGCCTGGCGGGTAAAATGGACAAGCCAAGGCTCAGAGCCTGAAATGCATATTTGCAAGCAAGAAGTCCAGACGGTATTGAAACTCCGACCAATTAGCATTTTAATGGGGCCGATTACAATTTGGTGGCCCATCTCCACCAAGACAAAGGACTGGTACTCGAGCGACCGGGACAGTCCCAGACATTTCGGCGCCACTCCCTGCTCAAGGGAAACGCAAACAACGGGGTCAGTGACCGCTTGGGACACACCCAGCCACCCAGATCCCTGCCCACTTCTTGGCTAAGGAATCGAACAGAGTGATCAGGGATCACCCAATTAGTAAGGCCCAAATCGAATGACCACCCAGAAGAGCATGAACCCCCCTCCCCAAGTACAAGAGTTTGCCATATGTTCGCTGTCTCTTGGTCTTGGTACCCCGGTCACGGCCATCTCCAAGTGCAGCAACACCAGAAGAGAGTCCAAATTCAACGCCCGCTACCAGACGGATGGGCCCAGCTGAGCAGCAGCTACTCCTTCGAACCCGATAGATCCAGAATTGAACAGCGGCCACTGTTTTCTGACCTAAGCCGGGTGCCCGAAGTCAAGTACAGGTTGTCTTAGCTGATAGGTGTAGTTAACTAGTAGTGTTTATGTTGCATGACTAATTGTGTGTAAATAAAGTGCCCTTGACCTTGAACTAACTAACTGGTGTTTGGGCTCTTTGATCGATAGCCGGTTGAAACTTGTGGTGGTTATCACTTGATACCTGGCTGCTCTCAGCATTAAGACATAAATAACACAGAAAGAAGGGCAAACTCACGGATTGCCATAATTGGAACAGAGCCACAGGAAGACAAAGTAAAAGAAACGCCCAACGTGGCCATGCTAAATTGCCCCTAAAAATCGGGGAAAAAATAATTGGGTACTCGAAACCTATTTTACAAAATAAATAAATAAGATATTTTAAGGGCGAGCTATGTTTCTGAGCACTTAATCAACTTCCTGGGGGTTACCATTGATCAGAAACTGAACTGGACTAGCCAGTTCATTAATACTGTGGCTACCATGGCAGGACAAAGACTAGGAACTCTACGGCGAGTAACTCACCTCCTGACCCCCCCCCCCACAAAGCATGTCAACCATCTACAAGGCACAAGTCAGGAGTGTGACGCTTGCCTGGATGAGTGCAGCTCCAACAACACGAAGAAGCTCGACATCATCCAGATCAAAGCAGCCCGCTTGATTGCTCCTCCTTCCACAAACATTCAAGCGGTCCATCACCGAAGAAGAGTGGCAGCCGTGTGTACCATCTACAAGATGCACTGCAGTAACTCAAGGTTCCTTAGGCAGCACCTTTCAAACCCACGACCACTACCACCTAGAAGGACAAGAGCAACAGATACCTGGGATCCCCACCACCTGGAGGTTCCCCTCCAAGTCACCCACCACCCCGACTTGGAAATATCTCGCCGTTCCTTCGCTGTCACCGGGACAAAATCCTGGAACTCCCTCCCCAACGGCACAGTGGGCGCACCTACACCCGAAGGACTGTAGCGGTTCAAGAAGGCAGCTCACCACCACCTTGTGAAGGGCATTAGGAATGGGCAATAAAGTCTGGCCTAACCAGCGATGCCAACATCCCGTAAATAAATTTTTTTTTTTTTTTTTTTTAAATGTTTTTTAAAATCCTGATTGCTCATCGTTTTAATGTTGCGAATCAGCGAGTGCGTGCGCAGCACCTCACAGTGAAAAGGCCGTTCCAGCATTTTCCTTTCAGAGTGAACCATCCAAGCCGCAGCAGGCAGTGTGGATCCCTTCTGTGCTGTAACCCTGTAATGCAGCGAGCTTTCAGGCGCACCTCCCCGACCATGTAAAAGGGCGAAAACAGAAATATCGCAAAACCCCATGGCCAAAACACCAAGTGTCTCTGGAAGACACAAAACCTCCTGGCGTAAGATTTTAACCACCGTTCCTCCACCAGTCCTGGATCCGAATCCCGGAAATCCCTACCCAAAATCATGAGAGCAACACCGTGGACTGCAGCAGTTCCGGGAGAACTCCTACCACCATCTTCCCAAGGCGTGCGGCAATACATGCCGACCTTTCTGCCAATTTCAATAATCGATCAACGCAGAAAAGGAGGACCTGGAGGAAATGCAGCATCAAAAAACTGACGGAAAACGTAAGCAGAAAAAAAGAAAACGCTCAGCCCTGGAGGAGCTGGTCGTCATTCAGTTTTGTGACCAGCGACAGTGAAGAAATCACAACACCCGGATAATTATGGCCATATTTCCAAGTTAGGGCGGTGAATGACTTGGAGGGGAACCTCCAGGTGGTGGTGTTCACGGGGATCTGCTTGTCATGTCCTTTGAGATGGTAGTGGTCATGGGTTTGGGGTGGGGGGGGGGGGGGGGGGGGGGGGGGGGGGGGGGGCTGTGCAAGGAACCTTGGTGAATTCCAGCAGTGCATCTTGTAAATGGTACACACGGCTGCCATTGTTCATCGGTGGAGGGGGGGGGGATTAAATGTTTGTGGAAGTGGCACCAATCAAGCGGGCTGCTTTCTCCTGGATGGTGTTAAGCTTCTGGAGAGTAGTTGGAGCTGCACTCACCCAGGAAGTAGAGAATATTCCATCACATTCCTGACATGTGCCTTGTAGATGATGGACAGGCTTTGTGGGGGTCAGGAGGTGAGTTACCCGCCAAAGGATTCCTAGCCTTTGACCTGCTCGTAGCCACGGTATTAATACGGCTAGCACAATTTATTTTCTGATCAATAGAAATCTCCAGGATGTTGATATTGGGACTGTATGCTATTGAGTGTCAAGGAATGACTGTTAGTCTCTCTTGTTGGAGATGGTCATTGCCTGGCACTTGGTGGGACAAATGTTACTCGCCACTGGTCAGCCCAAGCCTGGATATTGTCCAGGTCTCACTGCAATTGGACATGGACTTCATTATAATGTTGAACATTGTGCAGTCACGAGCAAACATCCCCACTTCTGACCTTATGATGGAAGGGAGGTCATTGATGAAGCAGCTGAAGATGGTTGGGGCCGAGGGAACTCCTGCAGTGATGACCCGGGACTGAGATGACTGACCTCCAACCACCTTTGTGCCAGTTGTGGCTCCAACCAGCACTCCCCCTCCCCCCTCCCCCCTCCCCCCTCCCCCCTCCCCCCTCCCCCCTCCCCCCTCCCCCCTCCCCCCTCCCCCCTCCCCCCTCCCCCCTCCCCCCTCCCCCCTCCCCTCCTCCTCCTCCTCCCTCCCCTCAATTGCCATTGACTCCAAGTTTGCGAAGGCTCCTTGATGTCATACTCAGTCAAATGCAGCCTTGATGTCAAGGGCAGTCACTCTCACCTCTAGAATTCAGTGCTTTTGTCCATAGAACATAACAGTGCAGAAGGAGGCCATTCAGCCCATCGAGTCTGCACCGACCCACTGAAGCCGTCACTTCCACCCCTATCCCCGTAACCCAATAACGCCATCTAACCGTTTTGGTCACTAAGGGCAATTTATCACGGCCAATCCACCTAACCTGCACGTCTTTGGACTGTGGGAGGAAACCGGAGCACCCGGAGGAAACCCACGCAGACACGGGGAGAACGTGCAGACTCCGCACAGACAGTGACCCAGTGGGGAATTGAACCTGGGATCCTGGCGCTGTGAAGCCAAAATGCTATCCACTTGTGCCATCGTGCTGCCCGGCCAGGTTTGAACAAAGGCTGTAATGGATCAATGCTGATCTCTATCTTAACTCCATGTATCTAGCTTGGTTCCATATTTCTTCAAACCCTTTCCTAACTAAAAAACAAAACAAAATCAAACTTGCAAGTTAAGCGGGGGGGTTAGTATAGCTCAGTTGGCTACAGCTAATTAGTGACGTGGGGCAAAGCCAGCAGCACGGGTTCAATTCCAGCATCGGCTGAGGTTAATCTTCTCAGCCTGGCCCCTCTCCCGAGGCGCGGTGACCCTCAGGTTAAATCACCACCAGTCAGCTCTCCCCCCTCAAAGGGGAAAGCAGCCTCTGGTCCCCGGGGACCATCAGGACTTTACGCTAAAAGGAGTTGCTGCATTGCTCAAGCTTCTCTTCCATCAGCTATCCGGCCCGGTGTACATGGAACATACAGAAAGTGCCCAGACTGCTCAGCGGAGGCGGTTTTATAAACAGCTGGTTTCAGCAGCGCGCGCACGCACACACGCACACACGCACACACGCACACACGCACACACGCACACACGCACACACGCACACACGCACACACGCACACACGCACACACGCACACACGCACGCACGCACGCACGCACGCACGCACGCACGCACGCACGCACACACGCAGTAAGCTTTGCGCAGGTGAAGGAGACACAGCCTGAGTGAGTGAGACACAGCCAGAGTGGGAATTGGGACTTGGTCATTTGGGGCAGTGTGGTAATTTGGCACGGGGTGCGAGGAGGTGCTGTTTCCTTCGTTTGGCTTTGTAACTGGTAATCAGCAGGGAAAGATCCAGAGTGCATTCCATGAAGCAGAGAGAAAACCAGCAAGCACTCTGGGAAGGTAGGTGATATAAAATCTTACCCCCAGGTTCCAGCGGCCTTCATTTTCGGGAGCAAGAGAGAGCGAGCCGGGGAGCAGCTTGGGAACAGTTAAGTGATAGATATTCTGCTATTCGGAGTGATCCAACAAGGGGGGGGGGACTGAAAAGTGATGTCACAGGAAAGTTGTGACCTGATTGGCTGATAGGGAATCTGCGCTAAATTTAAAAATGAAACTGTTAAACTAATTAAATATAATTAATTGATTACTTAATCATAATTTAGAGGGGTATCTAAGCCAGAGATCGGAGAGTACTGTATTTAGCTTTTACATTTATAGTAGAAATCTAGTGCTAGGGAACATATAGTTAACAGTAACTTTTAAAAAAATTTAATTTACTAATTAATTGATGCAATGTCAATTCGAGGGGTGCAGTGCTCGGACTGTGAGATGTGGAGCCTCCCGGATGGCTACATCTGCAGAAAGTGCACCAACTGGGGCTCCTCTCAGACCGCATGGTTCGGTTGGAGCAGCAGTTGGATGCACTTAGGAGCATGCAGGTGGCAGAAAGCGTCATAGATCGCAGTTATATAAATGTGGTCACACCCAAGGTGCAGGCAGAGAAATGGGTGACCACCATAAAGGGCAGGCAGTCAGTGCAGGATTCCCCTGTGGTTGTCCCCCTCTCGAACAGGTATACCCTTTTGGATACTGTCCGGGGGATAGCCTATCAGGGGAAAACAGCAGCAGCCAGAGCAGTGGCACCACGGCTGGCTCTGATGTTCAGCAGGGAGTTCAAAGCGCAGAAGAGCAAGTCATAGGGGACTCTATAGTCAGGGGCACAGACAGGCGCTTCTGTGGATGTGAAAAAGACTCCAGGATGGTATGTTGCCTCCCTGGTGCCAGGGTCCAGGATGTCTCAGAACGGGTAGCGGGCATCCTGAACGGGGAGGGCAAATAGGCAGAGGTCATGGTACATATTGGTACTAACGACATAGGCAGGAAGAGGGATGAGGTCCTGTAGCAGGAGTTCAGGGAGCGAGGCAGAAAGTTAAGACAGGACCTCTAGGGTTGTAATCTCGGGATTACTCCCTGTGCCGGTGAGCCTTAAGTCAGTGGTTGGGAAATTACTGGAGAGAATTCTTCGAGACAGGATCTACTCCCATTTGGAAGCAAGGGGTCGTATTAGCGATAGGCAGCACGGCTTTGTGAAGGCGAGGTTGTGTCGCACTAACTTGATAGTTTTTCGAGGAGGTCACAAAGATGATTGATGCAGGTAGGGCAGTGGATGTTGTCTATATGGACTTCAGCAAGGCCTTTGACAAGGTCCCTCGTGGCAGACTGGTACAAAAGGTGAAGTCACACGGGATCAGAGGTGAGCTGGCAAGATGGATACAGAACTGGCTTGGTCATAGAAGGCAGAGAGTAGCTACTAGCCTCCCCGAACAGGCGCCGGAATGTGGGGACTAGGGGCTTCTCATAGTAACTTCATTTGAAGCCTACATGTGACAACAAGTGATTTTCAATTCATTTAATTTCAATGGAAGGGTGCTTTTCTGATTGGAGGGCTGTGACTAGTGGTGTTCCGCAGGGATCAGTGCTGGGACCTTTGCTGTTTGTGGTATATATAAGTGATTTGGAGGAAAATGTAACTGGTCTGATTAGTAAGTTTGCAGACGACACAAAGGTTGATGGAATTGCAGATAGCGATGAGGACTGTCAGAGGATACAGCAGGATTTAGATTGTTTGGAGACTTGGGCGGAGAGATGGCAGATGGAGTTTAATCCAGACAAATGTGTGGTAATGCATTTTGGAAGGTTTAATGCAGGTAGGGAATATACAGTGAATGGTAGAACCCTCAAAGAGTATTGCCAGTCAGAGAGATCTGGGAGTACAAGTCCACAGGTCACTGAAAGGGGCAACACAGGTGGAGAAGGTAGTCAAGAAGGCATACGGCATGCTTGCCTTCATTGGCCGGGGCATTGAGTATAAGAATTGGCGAGTCATGTTGCAGCTGTATAGAACCTTAGTTAGGCCACACTTGTAGTATAATGTTCAATTCTGGTCGCCACACTACCAGAAGAATTTGGAGGCTTTAGAGAGGGTGCAGAAGAGACTTACCAGGATGTTGCCTGGTACGGAGGGCATTAGCTATGAGGAGCAGTTGAATAAACTCGGTTTGTTCTCACTAGAACGACGGAGGTTGAGGGGCGACCTGATAGAGGTCTACAAAATTATGAGGGGCGTAGACAGAGTGGATAGTCAGAGGCTTTTCCCCAGGGTAGAGGGGTCAATTACTAGGGGGCATAGGTCTAGAGGAGATGTACGAGGCAAGTGTTTTACACAGAGGATAATGGGTGCCTAGAACTCGCTGCCAGAGGTGGTGGTGGAAGCAGGGACGATAGTGACGTTTAAGGGGCATCTTGACAAATACATGAATAGGATGGGAATAGAGGGATACGGACCCCGGAAGTGTAGAAGATTTTAGTTTAGACGGGTAGCATGGTCGGCGCAGGCTTGGAGGGCCGAAGGGCCTGTTCCTGTGCTGTACTTTTCTTTGTTCTTTGTTCACACAGACAGGGACACACCCCCAGGCAGAGACACACACACCCCCAGACAGAGACACACACACCCCCAGACAGAGACACACACACCCCCAGACAGAGACACACACACCCCCAGACAGAGACACACACACCCCCAGACAGAGACACACACACCCCCAGACAGAGACACACACACCCCCAGACAGAGACACACACACCCCCAGACAGAGACACACACACCCCCAGACAGAGACACACACACCCCCAGACAGAGACACACACACCCCCAGACAGAGACACACACACCCCCAGACAGAGACACACACACCCCCAGACAGAGACACACACACCCCCAGACAGAGACACACACACCCCCAGACAGAGACACACACACCCCCAGACAGAGACACACACACCCCCAGACAGAGACACACACACCCCCAGACAGAGACACACACACCCCCAGACAGAGACACACACACCCCCAGACAGAGACACACACACCCCCAGACAGAGACACACACACCCCCAGACAGAGACACACACACCCCCAGACAGAGACACACACACCCCCAGACAGAGACACACACACCCCCAGACAGAGACACACACACCCCCAGACAGAGACACACACACACACAGACAGAGACACACACACACACAGACAGACAGAGACACACACACACAGACAGACAGAGACACACACACACAGACAGACAGAGACACACACACACAGACAGACAGAGACACACACACACAGACAGACAGAGACACACACACACAGACAGACAGAGACACACACACAGACAGACAGAGACACACACACGGGTCCGAGCAGTCGGCATAGGTTGGGTTTTCTAAAGGCAGGACAGCCGAGAGCCACAACAAATAATCCTTAACAACAACAAGGAGGTTGTAATGGTTATTAAATCAGGTTAGCCTGCCCGCGGCAGCAGCTCAGGGGGCCGAGCAGGAGGAGGCAGAGAGCCTCAGGCAGACACGCTGCCCTCCCCATAATGCAGCAAGGAGCAGCGGGCTGAGAGCCTCCTTCCCCAGCCAGAGCCCCCCCCCCCACACACACACAGAGCCCCCCCCCACACACACACACCCGCCCGCCCCCCCCCAGCCCCCCGCCCCACGCCCCCCCCCAGCCCCACGCCCCCCCCCAGCCCCACGCCCCCCCCCAGCCCCACGCCCCCCCCCAGCCCCACGCCCCCCCCCAGCCCCACGCCCCCACGCCCCCGCCCCACGCCCCCCACAGCCACAGAGCCCCCCCCACAGCCACAGAGCCCCCCCCACAGCCACAGAGCCCCCCCCACAGCCACAGAGCCCCCCCCACAGCCACAGAGCCCCCCCCACAGCCACAGAGCCCCCCCCACAGCCACAGAGCCCCCCCCACACACAGAGCCCCCCCCACACACAGAGCCCCCCCCACACACAGAGCCCCCCCCACACACAGAGCCCCCCCCACACACAGAGCCCCCCCCACACACAGAGCCCCCCCCACACACAGAGCCCCCCCCACACACAGAGCCCCCCCACACACAGAGCCCCCCCCACACACAGAGCCCCCCCCACACACAGAGCCCCCCCCACACACAGAGCCCCCCCCCACACACAGAGCCCCCCCCCACACAGAGCCCCTCCCCCACACAGAGCCCCTCCCCCACACACACAGCCCCCCCCACACACACAGCCCCCCCCACACACACAGCCCCCCCCACACACACACAGCCGCCCCCCTCCACACACACACACACACACACACACACACAGCCCCCCCCCACACACACACACACACAGCCCCCCCACACACACACAGCCCCCCCCACACACACACAGCCCCCCCCACACACACACAGCCCCCCCCACACACACACAGCCCCCCCACACACACACACAGCCCCCCCCACACACACACAGCCCCCCCCACACACGCACACAGCCCCCCCCCCACACACAGAGCCCCCCCCCACACAGAGCCCCTCCCCCACACAGAGCCCCTCCCCCACACAGAGCCCCTCCCCCACACACACAGCCCCCCCCACACACACAGCCCCCCCCACACACACAGCCCCCCCCACACACACACAGCCGCCCCCCTCCACACACACACACACACACACACACACACAGCCCCCCCCCACACACACACACACACAGCCCCCCCACACACACACAGCCCCCCCCACACACACACAGCCCCCCCCACACACACACAGCCCCCCCCACACACGCACACAGCCCCCCCCACACACGCACACAGCCCCCCCACACACGCACACAGCCCCCCCCACACACGCACACAGCCCCCCCCACACACGCACACAGCCCCCCCCCCACACACGCACACAGCCCCCCCCACACACGCACACAGCCCCCCCCCACACACGCACACAGCCCCCCCCCACACGCACACAGCCCCCCCCCACACGCACACAGCCCCCCCCCCACACGCACACAGCCCCCCACACACACACACACAGCCCCCCCCACACACAGCCCCCCCCACACACAGCCCCCCCCACACACAGCCCCCCCCACACACAGCCCCCCCCACACACAGCCCCCCCCACACACAGCCCCCCCCACACACAGCCCCCCCCACACACAGCCCCCCCCACACACAGCCCCCCCCACACACAGCCCCCCCCACACACAGCCCCCCCCACACACACACAGCCCCCCCCACACACACACAGCCCCCCCCACACACACACAGCCCCCCCCACACACACACAGCCCCCCCCACACACACACAGCCCCCCCCACACACACACAGCCCCCCCCACACACACACAGCCCCCCCCACACACACACAGCCCCCCCCACACACACACAGCCCCCCCCACACACACACAGCCCCCCCCACACACACACAGCCCCCCCCACACACAGCCCCCCCCACACACAGCCCCCCCCACACACACACAGCCCCCCCCCACACACACACACACACACACACACACACAGCCCCCCCCCACACACACACACACACACACACACACACACACACACACAGCCCCCCCCCACACACACACACAAACACAGCCCCCCCCCACAGACAGTCTCCCCCCCCACACACAGCCCCACACACAGAGCCCCCCCCCCCCACACACACACACAGAGCCCCCCCCCCACACACACACACACAGAGCCCCCCCCCACACACACACACAGAGCCCCCCCCCACACACACACACAGAGCCCCCCCCCACACACACACAAACACAGAGCCCCCCCCCCACACACACAGAGCCCCCCCCACACACACAGAGCCCCCCCCCCACACACACAGAGCCCCCCCCCCACACACAAACACAGAGCCCCCCCCACACACAAACACAGAGCCCCCCCACACACAAACACAGAGCCCCCCCCACACACAAACACAGAGCCCCCCCACACACACACACAAACACAGAGCCCCCCCACACACACACCAACACAGAGCCCCCCCACACACACACCAACACAGAGCCCCCCCCCACACACAAACACAGAGCCCCCCCCCACACACACACAAACACAGAGCCCCCCCACACACACACAAACACAGAGCCCCCCCCCACACACACAGAGCCCCCCCCACACACACAGAGCCCCCCCCCACACACACAGAGCCCCCCCCCCACACACAAACACAGAGCCCCCCCACACACAAACACAGAGCCCCCCCACACACAAACACAGAGCCCCCCCACACACAAACACAGAGCCCCCCCCCACACACACACACAAACACAGAGCCCCCCCACACACACACACAAACACAGAGCCCCCCCACACACACACCAACACAGAGCCCCCCCACACACACACCAACACAGAGCCCCCCCCCCCACACACACACATAGAGCCCCCCCCACACACACACACATAGAGCCCCCCCCACACACACACAAACACAGAGCCCCCCCCCCACACACAAACACAGAGCCCCCCCCACACACACAAACACAGAGCCCCCCCCCCACACACAAACACAGAGCCCCCCCCCCACACACACACACACAGAGCCCCCCCCACACACACACACACACAGAGCCCCCCCCACACACACACAGAGCCCCCCCCCCCCACACACAAACACAGAGCCCCCCCCCCACACACACAAACACAGAGCCCCCCCCCCACACACACAAACACAGAGCCCCCCCCCCACACACACAAACACAGAGCCCCCCCCCCACACACACTCAGCCCCTCCTCCCCCAGACACACTCACAGGGCAGCTGCATTATTATTATTATCACCACCAGCCTGAGCTGCTTCTGCATCCGAGACAGAGAAAAACAAAAGCTCACATCCTGTTCACAGCAATCTGCACAATAGCAAATGTTGCATTTTCAGCAAAACCTCAGTGCTCCAACCTCCTTACCTGTAAATATTTCATTTGCTCCTGTCAATTTGCTCCCCCCTTTCCCCCAAAAAAAATCAAAGTCTGCTTATTTTCCTCTGCACTGTATATAATAATAATTCCTGCTGCTGTCCCTCCTCCCCTGCGGCGCTGGCGGAATTGCAACAACAGCTGTGAAGCGCGGCCGCCGCCAACGCGCCTTACATAGGCGGCGCACCCCAACCTGCTGCCTGTCTCTCTCCCTACCGCCCCGCCCCCCCCCTCAGTGATTGACAGCTCGGCCTGGCCAACCAGCCGTCGCCGGGGCTCCTAGCAACGCCGCTGCCATTGGCCGGCTGCCGCTCGGCCCGCCTCCAGGGCGCCGGCCAATCAGCGGAGCGCAGCCCGGCCGCTTCAAGGTAGGTTGAGCGGCGGGCAGACGTCACAATGGGGGAGGCGGCCAGAGTTTGAGCCCGAGTGCGGAACCCTTGGTGGGGTTGGACCATGTTCCAAATGGGGAGGATGGGGGTGGACCATGTTCCAGATGGGGAGGATGGGGGTGGACCATGTTCCAGAATGGGAGGATGGGGTTGGACCATGTTCCAGATGGGGAGGATGGGGTTGGACCATGTTCCAGATGGGGAGGATGGGGTTGGGCCATGTTCCAGATGGGGAGGATGGGGTTGGACCATGTTCCAGATGGGGAGGATGGGGTTGGACCATGTTCCAGATGGGGAGGATGGGGTTGGGCCATGTTCCAGATGGGGAGGATGGAGTTGGGCCATGTTCCAGATGTGGAGGATGGGGTTGGACCATGTTCCAGATGGGGAGGATGGGGTTGGGCCATGCACCAGAATGGGAGGATGGGGTTGAACCATGTTCCAGATGGGGAGGATGGGGTTGGGCCATGTTCCAGATGGGGAGGATGGAGTTGGGCCATGTTCCAGATGGGGAGGATGGGGTTGGACCATGTTCCAGATGGGGAGGATGGGGTTGGGCCATGTTCCAGATGGGGAGGATGGGGTTGGGCCATGTTCCAGATGGGGAGGATGGGGTTGGGCCATGCTCCAGAATGGGAGGATGGGGTTGGACCATGTTCCAGATGGGGAGGATGGGGTTGGACCATGTTCCAGATGGGGAGGATTGGGTTGGGCCATGTTCCAGATGGGGAGGATGGGGGTGGACCATTTTGCAGATGGGGCGGATGGGGTTGGACCATGTTCCAGATGGGGAGGATGGGTTGGACCATGTTCCAGATGGAGAGGATGGGGTTGGACCATGTTCCAGATGGAGAGGATGGGGTTAGACCATGTTCCAGATGGGGATGATGGGGTTGGACCATGTTCTAGATGGGGAGGATGGGTTGGACCATTTCCCAGATGGGACGGATGCGGTTGGACCATGTTCCTGATGGAGAGGATGGGGTGGACCATGTTCCAGATGGGGAGAATGGGGTGGACCATGTTCCAGATGGGGAGGATGGGGTTGGACTATGTTCCAGATGGGGAGGATGGGGTTGGGCCATGTTCCAGATGGGGAGGATGGGGCTGGACCATGTTCCAGATGGGGAGGATGGGGTTGGGCCATGCTCCAGAATGGGAGGATGGGGTTGGACCATGTTCCAGATGGGGAGGATGGGGTTGGACCATGTTCCAGATGGGGAGGATTGGGTTGGGCCATGTTCCAGATGGGGAGGATGGGGTTGGGCAATGTTCCAGATGGGGAGGATGGGGTTGGACCATGTTCCAGATGGGGAGGATGGGGTTGGGCCATGTTCCAGATGGGGAGGATGGGGTTGGACCATGTTCCAGATGGTGAGGATGGGGGAGGTCCATGTTCCGGATGGGGTTGGACCATGTTCCAGATGGGGAGGATGGGGGTGGACCATGTTCCAGATGGGGGTGGACCATGTTCCAGATGGGGAGGATGGGGTTGGGCCATGTTCCAGATGGGGATAGACCATGTTCCAGATGGGGAGGATGGGGGTGGACCATGTTCCAGATGGGAAGGATGGGGTTGGACCATGTTCTAGATGGGGAGGATGGGGGTGGACCATGTTCCAGATGGGGAGGATGGGGTTGGACCATGTTCCAGATGGGGATGATGGGGTTGGACCATGTTCTAGATGGGGAGGATGGGTTGGACCATTTCCCAGATGGGACGGATGCGGTTGGACCATGTTCCTGATGGAGAGGATGGGGTGGACCATGTTCCAGATGGGGAGAATGGGGTGGACCATGTTCCAGATGGGGAGGATGTGGTTGGACCATGTTCCAGATGGGGAGGATGAGGTTGGACCATGTTCCAGATGGGGAGGATGGGTTGGACCATGTTCCAGATGGCGAGGATGGTGTTGGACCATATTCCAGATGGAGAGGATGGGGTTGGAGCATGTTCCAGATGGGGAGGATGGGGTTGGACCATGTTCTAGATGGGGAGGATGGGTTGGACCATTTCCCATTTGGGGAGGATGCGGTTGGACCATGTTCCAGATGGAGAGGATGGGGTGGACCATGTTCCAGATGGGGAGAATGGGGTGGACCATGTTCCAGATGGGGAGGATGGGGTTGGACTATGTTCCTCATGGGGAGGATGGGGGTGGACCATGTTCCAGATGGGTAGGATGGGGGTGGACCATTTTGCAGATGGGGAGGATGGGGTTGGACCATGTTCCAGATGTGGAGGATGGGGTTGGGCCATGTTCCAATTGGGGTGGACCATGGTCCAGATGGGGAGCATGGGGTTGGACCATGTTCCAGATGGGGCGGATGGGGTTGGACCATGTTCCAGATGGGGAGGATGGGTTGGACCATGTTCCAGATGGAGAGGATGGGGTTGGACCATGTTCCAGGTGGAGAGGATGGGGTTAGACCATGTTCCAGATGGGGATGATGGGGTTGGACCATGTTCTAGATGGGGAGGATGGGTTGGACCATTTCCCAGATGGGACGGATGCGGTTGGACCATGCTCCTGATGGAGAGGATGGGGTGGACCATGTTCCAGATGGGGAGAATGGGGTGGACCATGTTCCAGATGGGGAGGATGGGGTTGGACTATGTTCCAGATGGGGAGGATGGGGTTGGGCCATGTTCCAGATGGGGAAGGTGGGGTTGGACCATGTTCCAGATGGGGGTGGACCATGTTCCAGATGGGGAGGACCACGTTCCAGATGGGGGTGGACCATGTTCCAGATGGGGGTGGACCATGTTCCAGATGTGGAGGATGGGGTTGGGCCATGTTCCAATTGGGGTGGACCATGTTCCAGATGGGGAGCATGGGGTTGGACCATGTTCCAGATGGGGCGGATGGGGTTGGACCATGTTCCAGATGGGGAGGATGGGTTGGACCATGTTCCAGATGGAGAGGATGGGGTTGGACCATGTTCCAGGTGGAGAGGATGGGGTTAGACCATGTTCCAGATGGGGATGATGGGGTTGGACCATGTTCTAGATGGGGAGGATGGGTTGGACCATTTCCCAGATGGGACGGATGCGGTTGGACCATGCTCCTGATGGAGAGGATGGGGTGGACCATGTTCCAGATGGGGAGAATGGGGTGGACCATGTTCCAGATGGGGAGGATGGGGTTGGACTATGTTCCAGATGGGGAGGATGGGGTTGGGCCATGTTCCAGATGGGGAAGGTGGGGTTGGACCATGTTCCAGATGGGGGTGGACCATGTTCCAGATGGGGAGGACCACGTTCCAGATGGGGGTGGACCATGTTCCAGATGGGGGTGGACCATGTTCCAGATGGGGAGGATGGGGTTGGACCATGTTCCAGATGGGGGTTAACCATGTTCCAGATGGGGAGGATGGGGTTGGGCCATGTTCCAGATGGGGAGGATGGGGGTGGACCATGTTCCAGATGGGGAGGATGGGGGTGGACCATGTTCCAGATGGGGAGGATGGGGCTGGACCATGTTCCAGATGGGGAGGATGGGGTTGGACCATGTTCCAGATGGGGAGGATGGGTTGGACCATGTTCCAGATGGAGAGGATGGGGTTGGACCATGTTCCAGATGAAGAGGATGGGGTTAGACCATGTTCCAGATGGGGAGGATGGGTTGGACCATGTTCTAGATGGGTTGGACCATTTCCCAGATGGGGAGGATGCGGTTGGACCATTTTCCAGATGGGGAGGATGGGGTTGGACCATGTTCCAGATGGGGAGGATGGGGTTGGACTATGTTCCAGATGGGGAAGATGGGGTTGGACCATGTTCCAGATGGGGTTGGACCATGTTCTGGATGGGGAGGATGGGTTGGACCATGTTCCAGATGGGGAGGATGCGGTTGGACCATGTTCCAGATGGGGTGGACCATGTTCCAGAGGATGGGGGGCTACTTTAGCACAGTTGGCTAAACAGCTGGCTTGTAATGCTGAACAATGCCAGCAGCACGGGTTCAATTCTACCTCAGCCCACGCCTCCACCTCATCCCCGTAACCCAATAACTCCACCTCACTTTTTTTGGACACTAAGGGCAATTTAGCGTGGCCAATCCACCTACCCTGCACATCTTTGGACTGTGGGAGGAAACCGGAGCACCCGGAGGAAACCCACGCACACACGGGGAGAAACGTGCAGACTCCCCACAGTTATTGTCCCAAGCCGGGTATTGAACCTGGGACCCTGGAGCTGTGAAGCAACTGTGAACTGTGCGAAACATTGTGCTACCGTGCTGCCCTAATGGGGGGTTTGAATGGGGGATGAGGGGGTGGGATGGGGGGATTATGGGAAGATGTGGGGGGGATGGTGAGGGGATGGGGATGAGAGGGGAGATGGGGGAAAAGGACAGACAGACCAGTGGCAGGAAATTCCACTGGAATTCCAGTGGAAAAGGAGCGAGTGCTCAGACTTGCCTCCCCCCCCCCACCCCCCCACCCCCTCCCCCCCCCCCCCCCCCCCCCACCACCACCACCACCACCCCCACACAAAACTGTAATCCCCCCTCCCCTCCAAAATCCCCATAATGCCCCCAGTGCCACCCAGTGGGTCCGGAGTATACAACAGGTCGTCCGTGTATAACAAAACCCTGTGCTTAACCACCCCCCCCCCCTCCACAATCCCTTTCCAACCCCTTGACACTGTAAGCACTGTTGCCTGTGTAATGGCTGTACAATGGCTGTATAACCAAGGCACACAGCAACGGGGAGAGTGGACACCCCCTGCCTCGTCCCACTGTGCAGCCCGAAATACCCCGAGCTCACCTGTAACCGGCGACCGTGACCAGACCCAGTCACAAAGCCAAACCGCCGACAGTTAGCCCCACTCCGCTCGGGCGAAAGCCTTCACCGCGTCCATCGCCACTGCCACCTCCAATTTCCGCCCCTCTAAAAGCATCATAACCACATTAAGCAGCCTCCTCACATTTGCCAACAACTGTCTCCCTTTCACAAACCCCGGGACACAGTCCTCAATTCACGAAGCCAACACCTTCGCCAACAATGTAGTGTCCACATTCAATAACGATATCGAACAGTACGATCCACACTGCTCCAGATCCTTATCCCTTTTCAGTGTCAGGGAGATGGATAGTGTAGGGGGAGTTCCTCCCTCTCCCTACCCTCACCAGCAACGGTCCCAGGTCCCCCCAATACTTTTAATAAAATATCCAGGTCTGGATGCCTGCACCACCACCATACTTTCCATCACCTCCCTCAACCTAATAGGAGCCCCCAATCCCTGCACCAGTTCCGCATCCCCCCCCCCCGACGGCCGGGGGGCTCCAATTCATACAACTTCCGGCAAAATTCCTCAACCATCCCATTCACCCCCACCAGTTCCAGCACCACCCTTCCCCTTCCATCCTTCACTATCAATCTCTCTCGCTTCCTCCTGCTTCCTCAACTGGTGGGCCAACATCCTGCTTGCATTCTCCCCAGACTCGTATATTGCCCCTGTGGCCCTCCGCAACTGCCCCACTGCCTTCCCCGTGGACACCAATCCGAACTCCATCTGGAGCCTCTGCCTCCGGGGCCTCCGAGTACCTCCTGTCCACTCTCCGAATCTCTTCAACCAGCCTTGCCATCTCTGCCTGTTCCGCCTTCCCCCTAAGTGCCCGAATCGAAATGCACTCCCCCCCCCCCCGAACCACCGCCTTGAGTGCCTCCCACAGCGTGGTGGCCGTGACCTCCCCCCGTGTTGTTTAGCTCTCGAGTGGCAGACCTCACCTGCTCGCATGCCCCCATCCACTCCATAAACCCCTTCAGCTCCTTCGCCACCGCCGACACCTTCGCTGACTTCAGGCTTGACCGGTCCAAGCTTGGCTCAATGACCGTGTTGAAATCCCCACCCCCACATGATTAACCGTTGAGAGTCCAGGTCAGGGAGCTTTCGCACCACCCTCATAGACCACCTGCATCCCCTCCAGCTTCCCACTAATCATCACACACCTCCCCGCCGCGATTCAGCCACAATGGTCCCCACCTCGACGCCACACACTTATTCAGCAGAACCGTCTGCCTCGCCCACCAAAGAACCTTCTCTTTGTCCAAGAAGCGGGCACCATCACCCTCGGCAGCTTGCCCGCCTGTGGCCTCCACACCACACCCTGTGTGCTCGGTCGACCCCCAGGGGCGGGTTGAAGACCCCCTCTCCCATCAGCTTCTCCAGCACCTTGGCCACATATGTGCCCCGGCCTCCGCTCCTTTGATGCCTTCGGGCATCCCCACGATTCTCAGGTTTTGCCTCCTGGAGCCGTTCTCCAGGTCATCCACCTTCTCCTCTTGTGGGTCTCCCACATCACCCCCACCTCGGCCACCAATGAGGCGAGCTGTTCCTCGTGCGCCCCCAGCACCTCCTCCACTTTCTGGGTCGCCCAGCCCTGGGGCTCCAGCCTCTGTTCAACTCTCTCAATTCCCGCTTTGAGCAACTCCACCACCTTGGCCAGGTCCTCCAGATCCTCCCCCCTCTGCTGACTGATCATTTAAAAGGCCCACCAGCTGCTCCATTGACCACTGGGCGGGCAGAACAGGCTCTTTGCCCTCCGCCGTTTTAACTAGTGGCGCACGTCAAAGACTCTCCGGATCCATTAGCTCCCATCTTCTCGACCCACTCCTAGTTTGTGGATCCATCCACCAGCCACACCAGAGGAGTTACACCTTCTCCTGGCACTCTACACCTCTTTCCATCCAAAACCTCACCCCCTCAGACAGGGAAAGGCTCAAAAATTCCACTATGAGCGGGAGCTACCAAACGTGCGACCACTCACTCCATGGCCGCCACCGGAGTTACCGGGCAATGTCGATATCAATGGATAAGTTTGATCACTGATGATCCAATGCCACCATTTAAGGAGGACAGACTCTCCCATGTTCGCAGGCCAGAATTTATGCCTCATTTCAACAGTGCTGTGTAACCTGGGGCTGGTTTAGCACAATGGGCTAAACAGCTGGCTTGTAAATGCAGAACAAGGCAGCAGCGCGGGTTCAATTCCCGTATCGGCCTCCCCGAACAGGCACCAGAATGTGGCGACTAGGGGCTTTTAACAGTAATTTCATTGAAGCCTACTTGTGACAATAAGCGATTATTATTATTATTATTTGCAACATACTTCATTGGCTGTGAAGTTCTTTGGGCCATTTTGCTGTTGTGGCTGGTGCTATACAAATGCAAATCTTTCAGACATCAGCATTGCAAAAAACAGAGCAATTGGGCATCCCTTAGCCCCAAATGGCTGCTGGATGATGAAATCGCTACACTTCAAAATAATTAATTGGATGAGAGTCGCTGTAAGAAGTGATACAAGGCACAATATAAGTCCAAACCTTAATTCAAAGAATACAACAAGAGCTTGATTTTATATAGTGCCTTTAACTTCATTAAGTATGCAAAGATGCTTCTCAGGAATGTTTAACAAAGAGCCAGATAGGGAGGTGGAGACAGACAGAGGAGACTGAGGTAGAGAGGTTCAGGGAGGAGATTTGAGAGTCTGGTTCTTCCGCAGCCCAAGGCATGCCTGCCAATGGTGGAGCGATTCATTTGGAGATTGCACAAGAGACCGGTATTGGAGGAGCACAGAGATCTCAGAGGGTTGTGAAGCTGGAGGAGGTTGCAGAGATAGGGTGGACAGAGATAGAGCAACAGTGCAACAGTACAAGGCCGTGTGTGTTTTGAAAAATCTTCCTGTACAGTTAAAGTACGTCAGACACTATTGTGTTTGTTCCAAGTTCCCGATAAGTGCCTGCGGTCTCAAGAGTAACTGTTAATAGTTACTCAGGAAAATGGCTACTTTGAGATCAGCAGGAAGCTTTTCGTTCCGTTATAGCTGATGAATTTTAGCCTTTGTTATTAGAAGAATGAGTTTAAGGACAATAGTTGGACTGTCCCTTGGGCCATGCATGATTAAGAAATAGCGGGTGCTGAAATGGGCAGATGGCACACTTGGCATTTTGGAAGCGTGCACTCAAATGGGACGAACCTGATCTTGTGGTCTTATGAATAATAATAATAATCACTTATTGTCACAATGTAGGCTTCAGTGAAGTTACTGTGAAAAGCCCCTGAAGTGGGCAGCACGGTGGCACAGTGGGAGCACTGCAGTCTCACGGCGCCGAGGTCCCAGGTTCGGTCCCGGCTCTGGGTCACTGTCCGTGTGGAGTTTGCACATTCTCCCCGTGTTTGCGTGGGTTTCGCCCCCCACAACCCAAAGATGTGCAAAGTAGGTGGATTGAACACGCTAAATTGCCCCTTAATTGGAAAAAATTAATTGGGTACTCGAAATTTATTTTTTTAAAAGCCCCTGAAGTTACCGTGTAAAGAATAATGTGCAAAGCTGCAACTCGGAAAAGTTGCATCTGCCACTGTTTTGTGTTACTCAGCGAATTTTATTTATACTGAAATAACAGATCAATTTAGGACAATCCTTGCCATCTGTTCCATCTGCAACAGTGCACAAATTAATCCTTTACCCCATAAACACTCCAGAGGGCAATAACCTCTCATGCTGTTTGCACGGCCTCTAGTGGCGGAGAGTTTTAAATAGTTACACGACTAACCCCGATGTATTCATCTTTCAAATGTGCTTCCCAGTGTGGCACTGAGCTACCTTTCTTTACAATTCAATCTCGGGTGCAGGCTTTTATTGCCAGTCCTAAGTTGAATTTGAAACCACAAGCACAATGTTAGGTCCAACATGTTCACTTGGGACACTCGCTACTTCTTCATCACTTTGCTCAACCCCTCCAACCCTCTCTGATTTGTCACACTGCGCGCCTGGCACCCAATACTAGATTCGCAGCAACTTAGCCCCAACTCAATATTACAAAGACTGAAGTTATTGGGCTGGATTCTCTGTTTCTAGGACTATGTCCCCATGCCGTCGTTAAAGCTGCGGACTTTCGTGCCGAAAAACTGCCGTCTCACCCACACAACCCAGAAAGATGTGCAGGATAGGTGGATTGGCCACGCTAAATTGCCCCTTCATTGAAAAAAAAGAATTGGATACTCCAAATTTTTTTTTTAAGATTTGATTTTCTTGCACTTCTGTGAAGCGCCTTCTGATGACTGGCTATTTTAGGGCTGCTTTATAAATGCAAGTTGTTTTCCTGGAACTGCTGCAGTCAGTGTGGTCAACATACTCCTACCGCTCTGTTGACCTAGGAACTCCAGGATTTTGACACAGCAGTAATGCAGGATAATACAATATACTTCCCAGACAGGACAGTATATGACTTGGAGGTGAGGATGTTGCCATACACATATTGCCCTTTGCGATGATACGCTGGGCTAGTGCACGGTCAATTCCAGCCCCGCTTCACCCAGGCCGCAACACAGTCAAACTGAAGTTATTTAAATATCCAATGTCTTTGGTTTGATCCTGATTAAGTAAAGCCACCGGGTTTGTAATCTTTATCACAAATATCCTTTTATTATTTGAGGACAATGGAAATGTCCTCAAAGTATCCAAGCAGAGGTCAAACATTCCCAATGGGAGACCTTGGCTTATGACCGACCAAAATAGAGAAGGTTCATTCGGGGAAAGCGCCAACACATCGAGGGACTTTGTCAGGAACCTGCAGAGGTGGGGTGGCACGGTGGTTGCGCAGTGGTTAGCACTGCTGCCTCATGGCGCCGAGGACCCGGGTTCGATCCCGGCCCCGGGTCACTGTCCGTGTGGAGTTTGCACAGTCTCCCCGTGTCTGCGTGGGTCTCACCCCCACAACCCAAAGATGTGCAGGGTAGGTGGGTTGGCCACGCTAAATTGCCCCTTAAAGAAAAAAGGAACTTGCAGCGGGAAAGCTGAGGCTCGGAGGGAGCACAAAGACCTCCAAACAACCCGACTACCCCAACTCCCCAGCACCACCTGACCCACAGGTTCTAGAGTCTGTAGATGGCATATTGGACTCACTATCACCTCAGAACCCAGCGAACCGGAATGGAAGCAAGTGATCCCCAATCCCCAGGGAGCAGCTGAGAAGAAGGGAACATTTACAGGATGTTGATGTATGCAAATGATTTGCCACATATCGTACATTACAAGTGAGACAACACTTCATTGGCTGCTTTGGAATGTCCTGAGGTCATGAAAGGCACAACATAAATACAACACCTTTCTCAGACAATAGCGGCCTTCCTTGAAGCTCCTGGACCATCACCTCCCTCTTTCTGTGCAGTTTAAGAACGTCAGCATTAGCCATTATTCTGTCCAACCAATATTTAGCCTCCCTATGCTTAGCAACAGTCACCTCCAGCCTCACTTCACTGTTCAAGGTCTAATTTACACTCGCTGATTAACTCATACTCTATTGCATTCTGCGTCTTATCGCAAGCTCGATTTCCAGATTGCACAGAAACTCCTTCATGTTTTAAACACCCCTTCGACAATTAATTATAATCCTTTATTTGACTCCATTGTTATTTAAGTCTCACTCAGTAAACAACTTAATCTGCTCACTCGATTCCACATTGTTCAACCTCAGATCATTTCTCTGCCAGCTGCTCTCTTTTCTGATTAAGTGCTGATTTGGTCAATGTATTTTCGAGCCATTTTCCAATCATTTATCTCCTCAAATATCGCCTGTAAGTTGTATCTGTCATCAGTTCTGAATCAGCATTCCTTCACTCATCGATCTCCCATGGGATGTTTGAAACCAGCTCCTAAAGTCAATATGTGAGTCTCTCATCAAGAACTCAGAATCCATTTGGAGAGCACTGGGCCATTTAGCTCACATCTCTTCTAATCTCTGTCCATTTTATTAATTCATTATCAACATCTGTCATTCCAAATTAAAGTCCCAATAGATCTCTGGTCTTTCCCATCAACGGTTTGAAGGACTTGATGCTACCAATTGTTCTCCCCTAACCTGAGAATCCGTCCTCTCTCTTTCTCTCTCCACCCACCGTCCGATCATATCCCGTTCTTCAAGGTTCCTCCATACACTCCTTCCTTTAATTCGCGGCCAAACTGTTCAACACCCAACTCTTCCTGCCCTTTTAAAAAATTAGTCATTGCCCATTCTCGAGATGCCATGTGGACAATCAAACAGAATGTTGCTTAAACCTTTCCTTGTCTGACTCCGCAAGTGAAAGCAAAAAGTCCCAGGGCACTATTTGAAGAACTGCGGAGGTGTTCTCCCCCGTGTCCCTGTCAATATTTATCCCTCAATCAACATCAATAAAAAAACAGGCGGTTTGCTTCTTGTTAGAGTGCTGTTCGTGGAATCTTGCTGTGTAGAAAACTGGCTGCTGCATTTCCTACATTACAACAGTGACTACATGCAGGTACCACAAGCAATGAGGAAAGCAAATGGTATGTTAGCCTTTGTCACAAAGGGGATAGAGTATAAGAGTAATGAAGAATTGGCTCTGTAATTTCACACCTCAGTTTTGGTATCTGTACCAAAGAAGGTTATATTGGCCATACAGATCATAGCATAGAATTTACAGTGCAGAAGGAGGCCATTCGGCCCATCGAGTCTGCACCGACTCTTGGAAAGAGCACCCTACCCAAGGTCCACACCTCCACCCTATCCCCATAACCCAGTAACCCCACCCAACACTAAGGGCAATTTTGGACACTAAGGGCAATTTAGCACGGCCAATCCACCTAACCTGCACATCTTTGGACTGTGGGAGGAAACCGGAGCACCCGGAGGAAACCCACCCACGCACGGGGAGAACGTGCAGACTCCACACAGACAGTGACCCAAGCCGGAAACCGAACCTGGGACCCTGGAGCTGTGAAGCAATTGTGCTAACCACAATGCTACCGTGCTGCCCGATGGTGCAATGAAGGTTCACTAGACTGATTTCTGGGATGAGAAATGGGCCCTATGCGGCGAATTGCACAGAAGGGGTCCATATTCAATGGAGTTTAAGATAAAGAGAGATGCTCTCATTGAAGTGCATAAAATCCACAGAGGCCTTGAGAAGCTCCCCCTGGCTGGAGAACTTAGAACCAGGGCCACAGTCTTAGGATAAGGTGTCGGACATTTCGGACTGAGGGGAGGAGAAAGTTCGTCACTTGGGTGGGTGTGAATCTTTGGAATTCTCTACCTCTCACAGGGCTGACATGTCAGTTGATGAGTAAATCCAAGATTTCTGGACTCTAAGGGAATCATGGGAGAATGGAGTTGATGTCAAAGGTCAGCCATGATCTGGGGTGGCACGTGGTACAGTGGTTAACACTGTTGCCTCACAGCGCTGGGGACCCGGGTTCAATTCCGGCCTTGGGTGGTTGTCTGTGTGGAGTTTGCGCGTTCTCCCCGTGTCTGCGTGGGCTTCCTCCGGGGGCTCCTGTTTCCTCCCACAGTCCAAAGATGTGCAGATTTGGTGGATTGGCCGTGCTAAATTGCCCCTTAGTGTCCAAAAACGCGCAGGTGAGGTGAGGTTCCAGGGATAGGGCGGGGACTGGGTCTGGGTACAGTGCTCTTTCAGAGGATCAGTGCAGACTCGATGGGCTGAATGGCCTCCTTCTGCACTGTAGAAATTCTCTGATTCTATGATCGTATTGAATGCTGGAGCAGACATGAGGGCTCATATGTGGCTGACTCCTTCTCCTATATCTTGTGTTCTTAGTTGTTCACTGCAAGGCTGATACTGCAGTAAGGAGCTTTGGGATGTTTTGAAGTTGTGAAGCACAGTGTCAAAGTGTGAGCCTGTCTTTCATTAATGTTAGACAGGTTTTGTGAACAGTTTTGGACCCCTTATCTAAGGAAAGATATACTGGCGTTTGGAGGCAGCTCAGAGACGGTTCACTCGGTTGATCCTGGGTAAGGAGGGACTTTCTTATGAGGAGAGGTTGAGTAGACCAGACCTGTACTCATTGGAGTTTAGAATAAAAGGTGACCTTATTGAGACATACAGGAGTCTCAGGGGGTTTGACAGGGTCGATGCTGAGAGGATGTTTCCTCTTCTGGGGGAGCCTAGGACCAGAAAGCATAATCTCAGAGTGGGGAGTCGCCCATTTCAGACAGAGATGAGAAGGAATTTCTTCTCTCAGAGGGCAGTGAATCTGTGGAATTTTTTACCATAGGGGCTGCTGGGCTGTTTGATATGTTCAAGGCTGAGATAGACAGATTTTTAAAAAATATTTTATTTAGGCATTAGTATAAACAAAGAACAAACAGAACAAATAAAAGCAGAAATGAAATTGTACAACATAATAAATAACCAACAACCACTCCCCCCTCGCCTTACCCCCCTCCTCCTGTCCTGCCTTCCCTCTTTTTAACCCCCTTAACCACCCCCTCCCCCTCTGCTGACACTCAATGATCCTGAAAGAAGTCGATGGACGGTTTCCACCTCCGAGCGAACCCATCGACCGACCCCCTCAGGACGAATTTAGTCCTCTCCAACCTCAGGAATTCCACCAGGTCACTATCTTGATTGTCACAAGTAGGCTTACATTAACACTGCAGTGAAGTTACTGTGAAAAGCCCCTAGTCGCCACACTCCGGCGCCTGTTCGGGTACACAGAGGGAGAATTCAGAATGTCCAATTCACCTAACAAGCACGTCTTTCGGGACTCATGGGAGGAAACCGGAGCACCCGGAGGAAACCCACGCAGACACGGGGAGAACGCGCAGCCTCCGCACAGACAGTGACCCAAGCCGGGAATCGAACCCGGGACCCTGGTGCTGTGAAGCAACAGTGCTAACCACTGTGCTTTAAAAAATAATAAACTTAGAGTACACAATTCATTTTTTCCAATTAAGGGGCAATTTAGCGCGGCCAATCCACCTACCCTGCACATCTTTGGGTTGCGGGGGCGAAACTCACGCAGACATGGGGAGAATGTGCAAACTCCACACAGACAGTGTCCCAGAGCCGGGATCAAATCTGGGACCTCGGTGCCGTGAGGCAGCAATGCTAACCACTGCGCTAACCGCTCTGCTCCCGTGTCGCCCAGCTCCGAGTCCCTCCACCCAAGCAAAATCCGTCTCGTGACTATCAGGGAGGCAAAGGCCAAGACATCGGAATCTCGCCCCCCCGGACCCATTGGTTTCCCGCCACCTCAAATATTGCTACCTCTGGACTCTGGGCCACCTTCAACCCCAATACCTCAGACATTACGTCCGCAAATCTCTGCCAGAACCCCTTCAGTTTCGGGCATGCCCAAAACATGTGGACATGATACGCGGGACTCACAGCTCACCACCCACATCTGTCCTCCACTCCCTCAAAGAACCTACTCATCCTCACCACCAGCATATGTGCCCTGTGGACTACTTTAAACTGAATAGACTGAGTCTTGCACACGACGAGGACACATTCACGCTTCACAGGGCCTCCTCCCATGTCCCGGCCTCCGCCTCCCCTCCCCGGCTCCTCCTCCCACTTCCGTTTAATGTCTCCCGTCGGGGCGCCATCCCAGTCTATCAGCTCCTTGTAGTCCTCGGACACCTTCCCCTCCCGGAAGGGCCGGGATCAAACCCTGGTCCCCAGCGCCGTAGGCAGCAATGCTAACCACTGCGCCACCGTGTTGCCCCTTCCAATTTTAATTTTGCCAATGTCTTGTTTGCCTGAACAATTTCTTCTACTTTGGGATTGTTCATTTTAGTGCTTCGTTCTAAAATGTCAAAACTGGCATCCGGCCGTATTTGTCCACCTCACCAATTCAGCTGCCCAATTAAACTTTGGAATTCTTCTCTCTCTGTTTCAGAAGCTGCTGTATCCTTTCGCGAGGCCCTACCCTGAGTAACTGCCATGGGGTTAATATTCTCCAAGTCAGGCTGCTGTGTGACGAGAGAACCATTCTGCCCGATTTCTAATCCAATGCATTCTTTTTTAATGTAAATTTAGAGTACCCAATTCATTTTTTCCAATTAAGGGGCAATTTAGCATGGCCAATCCACCCACCCAGCACATCTTTGGGTTGTGGGGACGAAACCCACGCAAACACAGGGAGAATGTGCAAACTCCACACGGACAGTGACCCGACGCCAGGATTGAACCTGGGACCTTGGTGCCGTGAGGCAGCTGTGCTAACCACTGCGCCACTGTGCTGCCCTTAATCCAGTGCATTTGAATGCACCAGAGACCTGACTTCCAGTCTTGAACTCCGTTCTAGGCCCGTTAATAACCGTATTTTCACCCTACAAAAAAATCATCGACGTGCATCATGAAGATGCCGGAGGTTTCCCTCCGTGATGCCAATCAAGCATCGCAGGGTCCACTTTCCACTGAAGACAGCCCAACTTTAACAGAACCGACCTCACGGTTTAGCGCGGCCAATCCATCTACCCTGCACATCTTTGGGTTGTGGTGGTGGGACTCATGTCGAAAGGGGGATAATGTGCAAACTCCACTCGGACAATGACCCGGGGCCGGAATCGAACCCGGGTCCTCAGCGCCGTGAGGCAGCAGTGCTAAACACAGCACCACCGTGCTGCGCAGTATCCATATTTATTTAACTTCCAGAGTACCCTTTCTGTGTTTGCCGCCTCTTTTGAAGGACAAAGAAAGATTTATCTTTGAAGCTGATGTCCCTGTAAGAAAGCAGCTTTAATATCTATGGACTTGCATGCCCAAGGATTAGTGGCTAACAGAGCCAAGACGATCTTCAAAATAACCTTTACTGCCCTTGGTGAATCTACCCTTACATCTTGGTGATCCAAGCTTTCTGAAAAGATTTCTGCTTTAAGGAATGCTCTTCTGCCCAAGGGAAGTACATTCAAATGCGCAGGAAAGGTAGAGCTAATCGTAGTCCCCTCCCAAACGGGAGGATGATCATTCATGACTGACGGAATTTGAGGATTTCTACCAAAAAATCAATTGATATTGTTTATAACCCCCAACCATCTGTAATGAATTCTTTGCATGGATGGCCCATGCTGAAGCCGAAGTTAACTTACAACTTGACCTACCTGCCAAAATTTCATGAAGCATTTAATCTATCGCAGCATGATTTCTCTTGCACTCCCCGGCTTTCTGCAGCTGTATTCGTAACTATTATGTTCCTGTTCTCACACATATCCCCAAATTCATCATTAGCAAATTCCCTCCATTATCTTTCTTTTAATAAATTTAGAGTTTTTTTTCCAATTAAGGGGCAATTTAGCGTGGCTCATCCACCTACCCTGCACATAGAATCATATAATTTACAGTGCGGATGGAGGCCATTCGGCCCATCGAATCTGCACCAGCCCTTGGAAAGAGCACCCTATTTAAGCCCACACCTCCACCCTATCCCCGTAACTCCACCTAACCTTTTTGGACACGAAGGGCAATTTATCATGGCCAATCCACCTAACCTGCACATCTTTAGACTGTGGGAGGAAACCAGAGCACCCGGAGGAAACCCACGCAGACACGGGGAGAACATGCAGACTCCGCACAGACAGTGACCCAGCCGGGAATCAAAACTGGCACCCAGGAGCTGTGAAGCAACTGTGCTAACCACTGTGCTACCGTGCTGCCATCTTTAGGGTTGTGGGGGTGACACACGCAGACACGGGGAGAATGTGCAAACTCCACATGGACAGTGACCCGGGGCCGGGATCAAACCTGGGTCCTCGGCGCTGTGAGGCAGCAGTGCTAACCACTGCTCCACCATGATGCCATTCCCCTCCCCCCCATTATTAGTGGCAAACTTTGCCAATGGTCCTAGTCCGGTCCCTATCCATTATTTCCATTATCTGTTCCACAATTAGTTTCTTTTCTTTACTGCTTTAGGATCCCGGACGAAAACCCCAAACAGTGAATGGTAGAACCTTCAAGAGTATTGAAAGTCAAAGAGATCTAGGAGTACAGGTCCACAGATCACTGAAAGGGGCTACACAGGTGGAGAAGGTAGTCAAGAAGGCATACGGCATGCTTGCCTTCATTGGCCGGGGCATTGAGTATAAGAATTGGCAAGTCATGTTGCAGCTGTATAGAACCTTAGTTAGGCCACACTTGGAGTATAGTGTTCAATTCTGGTCGCCACACTACCAGAAGGATGTGGAGGCTTTAGAGAGGGTGCAGAAGAGATTTACCAGAATGTTGCCTGGTATGGAGGGCATAAGCTATGAGGAGCGATTGAATAAACTCGGTTTGTTCTCACTGGAACGAAGGAGGTTGAGGGGCGACCTGATAGAGGTATACAAAATTATGAGGGGCATAGACAGAGTGGATAGTCAGAGGCTTTTCCCCAGGGTAGAGGGGTCAATTACTAGGGGGCATAGGTTTAAGGTGAGAGGGGCAAAGTTTAGAGTAGATGTACGAGGCAAGTTTTTTACGCAGAGGGTAGTGGGTGCCTGGAACTCACTACCGGAGGAGGTAGTGGAGGCAGGGACGATAGGGACATTTAAGGGGCATCTTGACAAATATATGAATAGGATGGGAATAGAAGGATACGGACCCAGGAAGTGTAGAAGATTGTAGTTTAGTCGGGCAGTATGGTCGGCACGGGCTTGGAGGGCCGAAGGGCCTGTTCCTGTGCTGTACATTTCTTTGTTCTTTGTTCTTTGAATGTTTAAAAAATTTTTAAACTGTGAGGAACGAATACTCTATCCCAGGAGTGATGACTCTGATCGATATGTTTTATATGAAAATAACATTTAATTTAAACACAGAATTAGCCACTTTAATATCAAAAAAAAAATACAATTATCAGTTAAACTGTTCTTAAACACAAGGAAAAACTGAAACTTACTATCTGTACCTGCTACTAACTCCAATTAAGCAACCCAATGCAGTTCAAATGCAACTTATAAAGTTACTTGCTTAGTTGTGCAGAGATGAGAGAGACAGAGGGAGGGAGAGAGACCCTTTCAGATCCTTTGGCTCAACCTGGCAGTATTTGGCAAAATTGCTGTTCAACTTAAAATCCTTCCGTCTTGTCAGATTCAAATCCTAAAGCAAACTGCAAAACTACAGGCAGACATGGCTCATCCCATGTATTACACCATCTGTATCCCACTGACATGTCACATGACCTGCTTAGGACAAAGTACAACCCCTCAAATTAACTACTCTGCAGATAATCTCCAGTCATCATAACAATATCCCATTAGCCCATTATCTGTAAACAGATAATTGGTTAGAATCAATCATGACCTCATCTTTTATGACTTTTTCATTACAGCGTTAGCAGACACACAGTCTGATACCTTATCCTAGATTCTTTTCTAATATTACTGCAAAAAATATATGCCTTAACCCAGGCTTTTAAATTCATTACCACAACAGACATAAAATATAATGTATAACAATTTCTACATTCATCCCACTATGTATAATCGGCGATTGACTAAGCCTAATTGCCAAGTCTACAAAGTGTAAAATGAAAATGTTCTTTTCTTTATTCCACACCTTGAGATCCATAACCACAACTTTATTAAAATCTCTCACTCAGGGCATACTCACTCTGGGTCACAATGGTATTCGTCAATATTTCTTACATTTATCACATCTATCACTTATAAATTTGGTATATTTTTCATCTCTTATACCCGCATCCCTGAGCAAATTTTGAATCTTTGGGAAGATGGATGCGCAAATTGCTGATACAACTTTAACACAATCAATATTTTATCTTCTAGACTCCTGCTCTCTGATGCTAACAGCACTTTCTTAATTTCTTTACAAGAAAAATTAGGATTGGCAGCACAGTGGCGCAGTGGGTTAGCCCTGCTGCCTCACGGCGTCGAGGTCCCAGGTTCGATCCCGGCTCTGGGTCACTGTCCGTGTGGAGTTTGCACATTCTCCCCGTGTTTGCGTGGATTTCACCCCCACAACCCAAAGATGTGCAGGCTAGGTGGATCGGCCACGCTAAATTGCCCCTTAATTGGAAAAAAATGAATTGGGTACTCTAAATTTATTTAAAAAAAGAAAAATTAGGATTCATTAATGGAATACAATTGTGTCCAGACGGTATAAATTGTAAGTCCACAGTTTTTCCATATCTTGACCTTGTCGTTTTCCATGCCAAGTTTCATATGGACTTTCTTTATCGATGTGGGATTCTCTGTAGCCTGACGCCAAAATTGGGATTGGCGATCGGACGGAGAATGGCTTCCGACGCCGGAATCACAGAAGGTGCCAGTTTGACGCCAGTTTGTGATGCTCCGCCCTCTCCAAATCGGCATCATTGGGACGCGCACCGCGCGCAATCTCAACGCCGTTGGCCCCTCATCAGCTGCCCCAGCCACGATGCTCCGCCCCCGATGGGCCGAGTTCCCGACAGCGCGGGCCACAAGCGGTCCCAGAGGTCGGGAACCTGGCGTGCCGGCTGCAGACAGTGTCCAGGGCCGCCACGTTCGGCCGTGATCCGTGCCGCTGGCCGGGAGGGCTTCTGCTGGGGCTGGGGGGGAGGGGGGGGGGGGAGTGGTGGGGGGTGGCCAGGGGGGGGGGCTGTGGGGTCGGGTTGGGCGGGTATGCGGTCCAGCACGGCCAACGCCATGTTTCCCAACACGACAGGTGGGGGCGTAGTGGCGCGCGGCTGCAACTTGTCAGCCCCGCGCATGCGCAGCCCGGGACCCGCCGATTCTCCAGCCTTTCTCCGCACGATCCGCGCGTAGGTGTTACACGTGGCACCGGTGCTAGCCCCTCACTGGTACCAGAATTGGTAAGGGACTCGTGCCGATTTTCCCATCGTGGTTCACCTCGGATTCTCCGTTAGTGCCGGCACTTAGCCTCAGGATCGGAGAATCCAGCCAAGGTGTGTCACTGGATACAACATCCGTGATAATAAAGTGATTCCGTCAGGCGATTTTACGAGGAAGTGCTACTCTTTTCAGTGATTTAAGGGTATTACCTTCCCCAAATACGTGTGGTGTATCAACAATCAGTGTGGTCTATTGAACAATTAAAGTTCCAATTCTGATTTAAGCACTGGGGAACATTAACTCTTTCTTAACAATAATAGTGGTAGCAAGATGCCTTCAGCTGAGGGACGTGCGTGAACCTATTGAGCTCTTACAACAATTATTTTTCAGATTTACTGAATGCAATTCCGTTGACCTGCTGAGGTGTGAGTTAAGCTGTAACACTGATAGACCTGTCCTGTCAATAGTGACGCTGAAGCTCTGTTAAGTAGTCAGTGCACAGATGAGAAATTATTTTAATTTCAAGGATCTAGGAAGGGCGTGGAGGCATTAGAGAGAGAGTGCAGGAGAGATTTACGAGAATGGTAAGAGAAGGTCGAGAGGAGGCTTGACAGACATTCTCAGACTCATTAGAGCGTTGAATGGAGTGGATGGAGAGAAACTGATCCCATAGGTCGAAGGATCAAGAATCAGAAGACATCATTTTAAGGTACTTGGCAAGGGGAGGGACCATGACATGAGAAAAAAAACCTTTTCACACATGAGTGGGTGTGATCAGGAATGTACTGCCTGAGCGCGTGGTGGAGGGAGATTCAATCGAGGCTTTCAAACAGGAATTCGATAATTAGGTTTTCACAGAATCCCTGCAGTGAAGAAGGAGGCCATTTGGCCCATCGAAGCTACACCGACCCTTCTGAAAGATCACCCCAGCTAGGCCCACTTTTCCTGCCCGACCACATGAAGAGAAGGTGAAGAGAAAAGATTTGCCGAGCTGCGGGGAACTGGTGGGGGAGCGGGATTGGCTGAGTTGCTCTTGCAGAGAGCCAGCATGGGCGAGATGTGCCCAGGGGCCTCCTCCTGAGCTGTGACCATCCTGTGATTCTGCAGACACCCTTCAGCACCCGGCTGTGTGGGACGCAGCCAACTCTGCCTCTGGGTCCACATACACACCCAGACAGGACACAATATATGTTATTCTCTAAGTCTGAATAAAGATTGTAGACTTCCAGTTAACACAAATACTTTATTCAATGGGTTTGTTCTGTTTCCAGAGCTTAACTAGAAACAATACAGTCAAAAGGTATGACCAGTGAAGCTAAGGTAAGCTTCCTATGCTGAGCTGTCTCTGTTTGCTGCTGCTGCTCACTAGCCCTGTGCTTCTGAAAGAGGCGGACCCTACCTTGGGCTGGACCCTTTATACCCGTCTCTGATGCCCTCTAGTGATGCTGTGGCTGTTACATCTGTCTGCAGTCCCTGGTGTATGTGCAGATGTATGTACAAATGTACAGATCACTACATCCCCCCCTTTTATCGGACATGTTTTCTAGACTGGCCTCAAGAAAACTACATAACAAGTGGTGAGAATATGCAAATCTGCACACTGTGAAAATGATAAAAGTAACACAGAAACAATTGACTGTGTTGTGAGTCCATCGTGAGAAATGTCCATAATCGTCTTGTGCGTGTGTTGAAGTGTCGTCACAAATCTAGCCGGTCGGGTGCCTTACGGCTGCTGCTGGAGCGTCTTAACGGTGGTAGTAGGGATGATGGTTTGATGTCATCAAGAGTGCTGTCTGGCGATGTGTGGCGAGGAACGTCCTGTGGACAAATGGACTCGGTCAAGTCCAGTGTGGGAAATACTGGTGTTGTAGGTCGAATCTCTAATAGATCCCGGCGGTTGTGGCGAAAAAGTACTCCCGCAGACGATTTGACAATGTAGGACCGCGGTGCCTCCTGCCTGATCACCGTGGCTGACTCAGACGATCCGCCTTCTGGGTCTCTGATTCTGATGGTGTCACCTATTGTCAGTGGCTTGAGTGGGATCGCATGTTGATCGTAGTATAGTTTTTGTTTGGAGCATAGTGGCCGCATGTCATCGAGAACCGGTGCGTTGCCGGGGTCTCGGAATTGCTTTGCCGGTGGGGTTGTCCGGATGTCTCTGCCGAAGAGCATTTGCGCTGGCGACAGTCTTGAGCTCAATGGGGTTGCTCGGTACAATAACAGAGCGAGGTTGATGTCGGAACGTGACTTGGCTGCTTTGCTGATGAGTCGTTTAATGATGTGGACACCTTTTTCCCCTGCTCCATTTGATTGCGGGTAGCGATTCTGTGTCGCGCCGTTGTCTGACCTCGGCTTTTTCCTGTGTTTGCGGTATTGCTTCTGTATGTCATCGTTCGTGACAGCTGTTTTGCTTGTTTGTTCTGGAGCAGATGTGAATTCGTGAGATTCTTTATCATGCCATGGCATGTTTGTAGTCTTGTCATTGTTTCGCAGTGTGCTGTGGCATTGTCCTTCACGTGCAGAGTTGTCCCATGTTGTACAGGTCATTGTTTCATTGTTGTTGTTTCTGTCGTTTCTGTCTTCGTTGTTTTCGTTGTCGTTCTTGTTTTTGTCGCGCTTGTTGATTCTGTTTTCGTTGTTTTTGCTTTTATTCTTGTTCTTTTACTTGTCGTGCTTGTTGTTTCTGGGATGCTTCTTGTTGCTTTTGTCGTTCTTGTTGCGCTGCATGTTGTTTTCGTTGTTGTTCTTGTTTCTGCTGTGCTTCTTGTGGTTTTTGTTGCTCTTGTTGAGCTCAATGAGTGTGCCATGTGGATTATTTGAGTCATTGTCACAGTTATTGGTGTCAGTGTCCTTTGCTGTCTCTGCTACATTGAGCGTATCTTCTTGAGAATTGTGAGAATGATCTGATGCTGCATTGATGTTGGTGACATCAGTCATTTGTGGTGAATTCGATTCCTCTTCTTTGCTTACTTGGTACTCCTCTTCTAGAGTCATTTCTGGTTCACTTGAATCATCATTGAGTTCTTCGTGCTCCTCTTTAGGAATCATTTCAGGTTCATTTGAATCATCTGTGATCTCTTTGTGCTCCTTTTCTGGAGTCAAAATCTTCAGGATTTCTATTGACGTGGTCTCTCTGGACTCATGGGTGGCCGTCCTCTGATTATTGAGTGCTTCTGTGCAGATTAGCTGAGAAATGTCATTCTCACTGTGATCCTCCACATCCTGTATGGGAATTGTGATTTCTTCGTCACTTGTCTCACATACAGTGGGTAGACTTCAGTGTCTTCTTCTGGTGGCTCAAACAAGCTTGATAGATCTTCATGGTCTTGTACATGCATGGTGTTTGCTGTGGAGTGTTTGCTTGCTTCCATTTTTGAGTCTGTCACCGAGCTGCCTGTGGAGGCTTATGTCACTCTATTTGTGGAGTCCTTCATCCTCTCTCTGTGGAGTTTGTCATCGCTCTCTTTGTGGAGTCGTGCAGCGTTCTCACTGCAGAGTCGATCTGTGCTCTCTCAACGGAGTCGTTCTGTGCTCTCTGTGTGGCGTCGTCTTCATCTTGGGTATTGCTGTCATCCCATGTATCGACAATCTCCCATGGCACCATGGTATTGGATTCATCGACCATGAGAAGAGTCGTATTGAGCTTTTCAACCGTGTTGCTGATGCTGTGATCAGGATCTCCGAATAACTCAGCCATGTCTGGGCAATATTGTGTGTATTGTTCGTTGGACAAATCATTGTTTTTTGTTTTGGAGTTGTGATCGTTCTCTTCATGTTCAATGAACAAATCATCTTCTTGTGTGGAGGCTGGGTCCCTTCGTGGCGCGAGAACCACTCTCTGTTTCTTGGCGTCAGGCCGCAGCATGATCCTGCACTCACGGGTCGGGATGTCATATATGCTGGGCTGCAGATTCCCCAATCCGAAGAACTCATCGTCGGGGTCTTCAC
Organism: Scyliorhinus torazame; assembly: GCF_047496885.1. Lineage (NCBI taxonomy): Eukaryota > Metazoa > Chordata > Chondrichthyes > Carcharhiniformes > Scyliorhinidae > Scyliorhinus > Scyliorhinus torazame. The sequence goes on along the minus strand of NC_092718.1, from coordinate 214,083,399 downwards.
GGTACAACACCTCTAGTTGCGGTTCGGATTTGGTACTGGGGTAGCCATCTCCCAAGATGAAATCTTCGTCTGAGTCGTAGTCTACAAGGACCATATCATCTTCTAGGGCGGTGCTAAATGCTTGTTCCAGGGTGTTGTGAAAGTTATTTTCTTTTTTTTTTAAATATTTTATTGAAAATTTTTGGTCAACCATCACAGTACATTGTGTATCCTTTACACAATAATATAACAGTATAAATAACAATGACCTGTTTTATAAACAAAGAATAAATAATATATAACAAAAACGAAAACTAAAACTAAATGGCAACTGCCTTGTCTCAGATAAACACTCTCCAAAAATATGATTTAACAGTCCAACATACAATTATTTATAGCAACGACCTATACATATTATACATATATATTAACAACCCTGAGAGTCCTTCTGGTTCCTCCCCCCCCCCCTCCCCCCCCCTCCCCCCCCCCCCCTCCCCCCCTCCCCTGGGCTGCTGCTGCTCCCTTCTTCTTTTCCATTCCCTCTATGTGAAAGTTATTTTCAACTACTGGTGTAAGTTCGGGCATTGTTCTGTCTTTTGAGGCAAGAAAATTGGGTTTCGCAGCTTTAAATTTCTTTTTATTCATTTTTGTGCATTTCCCTTTCAAGTGGGTGTGGTCCTGGTCCTCTGACGTCATGACGTTCGTGACGTCATCCGTAGGACTCGATTGCCCATGCGCACTCTGAGTTTCCTGTATGCTCTTTTCTCAACTGCCATGGAGTTCCAACAAGTTCCATCGAATCAGTTAGTGGTCGAGGATCCATTTGCTGCAAAGTCTTCCACAGTCGAATATCCGATTTAAGTTTTTCTTCTCTTGCTGGTGTCTAGCTAGCTTTCTGAAATCACTCCTGGTATCGTATGTTATTCTCTAAGTCTGAATAAAGATTGTAGACTTCCAGTTAACACAAATACTTTATTCAGTAAGTTTGTTCTGTTTCCAGAGCTTAATTAGATATAATACAGTCAAGAGGTATGACCAGTGAAGCTAAGGTCAGCCTGCCTATGCTGAGCTGTCTCTGTTTGCTGCTGCTGCTCACTAGGCCTGTGCTTCTGAAAGAGGCAGATCCTACCTTGGGCTGGACCCTTTATACCGTCTCTCTGATTCCCTCTAGTGATGCTACATCTGTCTGCATTCCCTGGTGTATGTGCAGATGTATGTACAGATGTACAGATCACTACACAATAGATGGAGGTTAACATTTAACAGACAGGAGTTCAAGCACAGGAGCAGGCCATTGTGTCAGTGTTAACCGGAGAAGAGTTATTCAGCCACTTCCCCGCATTTGTAGCTTCTGTAAGTGATTTCCAAATTTTTTTTTAAATGTTTCTGTCTCAGGAATGGGTTCCAGACCCCCACCAACCTCTGCACGAAACCATTTCTCCTCAACTCTCCTCTCTAACCCTGCCATCAATTATTTAACTTCTGGTTTGGAAATTCTTGGCTGGGGGCAATAGGTTCTTCCTTTCCGCTCTCACCAGGTACCATCTACTTTTATGCATTAAAAAAAATTCTCTAATGGGATAGGGACATCCAGTAAGGCCAGCATTTGTTGCCCATCCAATCAAATCTTCCCCCAGCCTCCTCGGTTCCAAAGAAAACATCCTTCCTGTAATTGGATGACCAGAACTGTACACAGTCCACCAGCTGTGGTCTAACTCGTGCAATTTGAGTGTCACTTCCCTGCTGTTATATTCCATGGGTGCGATTCAGCGACCACTTTACGCCCGTCCCGGATCGAGGGAACACTGGCCGAATAGCGGGAGAGGACAAAGAAACGAAATTCACGGCAGGCGGGAACCATTTTGCAATTTTTCAGCTGGCCCGCTCCCGATGGCGAGTTCCGGAACTTGTCCACAAATGGCGAGAATATCATTAACTCCAATTTGCATTCATCTCAATCGCGTCAACGAGATTGAAGCCGAATGCAGCGGCCTCCCTGAGAATTACCCGAGTTGCCGGCGGGAAATCACGTGGGCGTCGTTTAGCATTCCTTTTCAAAAACGCGAAGCTGGCGCGAAGGCTACAAGCTGGCGCGAAGGCTACTCAAGGGCACCGGAGTTGCTACCCCAGTGCTGGGGGGGGGGGGGGGGGGGGGGGGGAGAGTGCCCTTAGGTGGGTTGGGCTTGGTCGGGGGGCTGAAGTGGTCCAGATCGGGGGTGGCCCCTGGGCCGGGGGTGAGGGGCTTTGCGTCTGTGAGGCCCTCAAGGATGTGCTGACCTTGGAAAGGGTCCAGAGGAGGTCTACAAGAATGATCCCTGCTATGAAGAGCTTATCGTATGAGGAACGGCTGAGGACTCTGGGTCGGTACTGGTTGGAGTTTACAAGGAGGAGGGGGGGGGGGGATCTTATGAAACTTACAGGTTACTGAGAGATCTAGATAGAGTGGGCGTGGAGAGGATGTTTCTGCTTGTAGGAAAAACTAGAACCAAAGGGCATAGCCTCAGACTGAAGGGACGATCCTTTAAAACTGAGATGAGGAGGAATTTCTTCAGCCAGAGGGTGGTGAATTTGTGGAACTCTTTGCCGCAGAAGGCTGTGGAGGCCAAATCGCTGAGTGTCTTTAAGACAGAGACAAATAGGTTCTTGATTAGTAAGGGGATCAGGGGTTATGGGGAGAAGGCAGGAGAATGGGAACATATCAGCCATGATTGAAAGGCAAGCAGACTCAATGGACCCAATTGCCTAATTCTGCTGCTATGTCTTATGGTCATAATCTTAAATCATCTTTAAATATTGTGGAGACCCATAACAGGGCCAACCACAGCTGCAGCCTGTCTGTCCTACCAACCCTCAGCTTCCCTCCTGAAAGTCAATTTCACCCCCTTTCACAGCTGAAGGCTATTTCAAAAGGGGAACAAGCATTGTTAGCTGTGAAAGCACTTCACACTCCTCAACTTTCAAGTGCCTCCTTGAAGGCACAGATGCCTGTCCAAGAGGATGATTAGTGCACCGCATGTCCAGGAAACTTTGACGTCAGAACAGTGGACCTGTACTCTGGGAACGTCAGCAGCAGAGAGGCAATTGGCAACAAACAAACACCAAAGAGCAAGGCTTCACCATTGAGGATTCTCTCGCAGCCAAAGGGGTAAGTGTGTGGATGAGTGGAGGACAGCTGAGCACGGCCTCCCTAATGTTTCCCGACAGAGGCCTGGGGTCTAGGGCCTCTGGATCTGGCCATGGGCGAGTGTGCACAGCAAGGTTTGTCGGCTGCCCCAAGCTGTAGTGCCTCCCTCAGCACGTGGTCATGGACTTTGGAATGTGCCAGTCTGCAATACTCAACGGGGGACAACACCTTGCCCTGGAGGACCAACATGTTTCGGACAGACCAAAGAGTGTCTTTCTCCAAATTGGGGATCCTCCAGCAGCAGTTGGTGTTTGTCTCGGGGTGTGCGTCCCTGGGAGCAGCCCATGGAGCACAGGGTCCTTCGGCACAGAGCTGCTCGGGATGAACCTCGACAGGAATCATCTCATCTCTCTCCAGTCCTGCTTTGCAAAGGCGCATTCCACAAGGACGTGGACAATGAAGGTCTCCCGTACGCCTTTGTTAACCTTTGCTACCTTCATGGATCTGTGGACATTTACTGCAAGGTCCCTCTGCAGTATCCATATGGCTAAGGCTCTCCGGGATTGGTAGGCATTGGAGGGAGTGGAGATAAGAGGGACACAAATCACCAGATTCTCCATTCCAGCAGCTACGTGCCGCTGCCAACAGAGCATCCGCGGATGTATCACGACGGCAAAATGGGCGTGAACCTCTCACCGATTTCGGTTCCGGTGAGGAGCTGGCACCGGCACCGCGTGAACCATCTGCGGATCGCGCAGAAAACGGCTGGAGAATCGCCGGATCCCGGGCCGCGCGCGCGCGCAGGGCTGATGAACAGCACCGGTCGCGCCAGAAAACACGGCGTCGGCCGTACTGGAACCCTAACCCGCCCACCCTGACCCCACAGCCCAACCCCTGTCCACCCCCCACTCCGTTTCTCCGCCCGATCACCAATCCCGATTTTGGCGTGGGGCTAAGAAGAATTCCACCCTAAGTGTTGACGCCAACGGAGAATCCGTTGGACGTTCTCGTCAGAAAACCCGGTGCCACGCCTGCACGGATTCTGGTTCCGGTGAGGGGCTAGCACCGGGGAACGCCATCAAAACCCACGAAAAACGGCGCGGGACTCGCCGGGTCCGTGATGGACACTCGCAGGGCTGACAAGCTGCAGCCGCGCTTAAACAATACACCCCCCCCCCCCCCACACACACACTGATCGGGGCCGAAAAGATGGGACAGGTTGTGCTGGAGTGCCCATATAGCTGATGGTTCGGCTGGGGGTCAGAAGGCACCTGGGGGGGTGGGGGGGGGGGTGTGCCCCAGGGGGTCACCTATATGACCCAGGGCACCAGGTTTACAGCGGCCTGCACAGCTGCAGATTATCTGGTGTCTGAAGTGACGAGTGACAGCCTGTGTCCTTCGTTAAGAGCTTGGCAAGGTCCAGCTGTACAACCGCGGAGAATCACCTCATAGAAAATTTGTTTTAACAAAACCTTTGGCGTCAAAAAAACAAAACACTTGTTTCTAAACGAAGTGCAGGAAAGGGTTAAATAAAGGAGGGGAAACGGCAGGCCACAGGCTCTCCGCCACCTTGCGGTGCTTCCTTAAAACCAAAGAGGAGCTCACACTGACGACTGGGCCGACAGTGACACCTGGTGTTCTGCAGCTCACCTCGCGGAATAAAACCTCCAGCGTTAAACCTGATGCAGATTTGGCCAGTGTCCAACCGACGCAGCAGCTGTTGCCCACCTGAGCACGCTTAACCTGCAAGAGCAGTTGGGGGGGGGGGGGGAGCGATGGTACAGGGGTCCTGTCACTGGGCTGCTAATCCCAGAGGCCCAGTCTAATGCCCTGGGGACACGAGATCAAATCCCACCACGGCAGCTGGTGGAGTTTAAATTCAATTAATCCAATCAGGAATATAAGGTTCCCCTGCAAAGCTATCCGCCCATCTGCTTTGCTAATGTCCTTTATTTGAATGACTCATGGGAGCAGTGAGGTTAACTCTTGACTGCCTGTTGAAATGAGCGACCGGTTCGGGGGCAATAAATGCATTTTTTAAAATTAATTTATGGGTGTGGGGTCTGAACCCGAAACCTCCTGAATTACAGAAGCCAAATTGAATCGCAGGCGACCAGACAGGATGGGGAATGGATTTAAACTAATGTTGACCCCCCTGGGGCTCCTCCTGCTTCACCCCCCCTCTCGGCCTCTACCAACACATCCAAAACCTGCCCCCCTTAACCCTCCGGTATCGTACTGGTTCTGACCAGAGGTCACACCCTGAACTTTGACCTGACCTCTCCCATCTATAGCCTCGCGACTGGCGCTTCTGTTCAATTTTGCGCTTGCTAACCTCGCTAACCGGAGCATCTCGGTGAATCTGTGATTCAAATCCCATCAGCACGGTAGCACGGTGGTTAGCACTGTTGCTTCACAGCTCCAGGGTCCCAGGTTCGATTCCCGGCTTGGGTCACTGTCTGTGCGGAGTCTGCACATCCTCCCCGTGTGTGCGTGGGTTTCCTCCGGGTGCTCCGGTTTCCTCCCACAGTCCAAAGATGTGCAGGTTAGGTGGATTGGCCATGATAAATTACCCTTAGTGTCCAAAAAGGTTAAGTGGGGGTTACTGGGTTACGGGGATAGGGTAGATACGTGGGCTTGAGTAAGGTGCTCTTTCCAAGGGCCGGTGCAGACTCGATGGGCTGAATGGCCTCCTTCTGCATTGTAAATTCTATGACTCTATAATCAGGGCCTCACCACTCCCTACCCCACGACCTTCTCAGCCGTGGCTCAGTGTATGATGTTCTTACCCCCGAATCAGGAAGCTTGTGGGTTCAAATCCTGCTTCGGGATGTGAGCCCAAATCTCACAGCTGATACTTCCAGAGCAGTGTGGAGGGAGGGCTGCACCGTTGGCGGTGCTGGTTTTTTTTGGGGGTGGGATGTTAAGCTGAGGCCCTGCCTTTCCTCTCAGTTGGAGGTGAAAAGCTTCCCAGTGTTGTTTTGCGGAAGAGCAGGGGGTGGGGGGGGGGGGGGGGGGGGGGTGTGGGGGGGGGGCGGGGTGCACTCCAGGACATCCTGACCAACATTTAGCTCTCAACCAACATTGTCCAAAAAACACAGCGCCGCGTTCCCAGGTTCGATCCCGGCCCCGGGTCACTGTCCGTGTGGAGTTTGCACATTCTCCCCGTGTCTGCGTGGGTCTCACCCCTGTGATGATAGGTAGACTATCATCTGTATATATGAATAGGTCATCATCATCTGCATGTGTGTTATAAGTTTTATGTTTTACTGTTGTAGTTCTAGCATCTGATCAGCAGGTGGGGCAAGTATGCAGTCCCGAGACCCGTAGACACCATGGGCAGGATTCTCCGACCCCCCGCCGGGTCGGAGAATCGCCGGGGGGGGGCGGCGTGGATTCCGCCCCGCCGCTCCGACGCCGGTTTTTGGCCGAGGGCGGGGATCGCTCCGCGCCGGTCGGGGGCCGTTGGCAGCGTCCCCCCCCCCCGGCAATTCTCCGGGCTTCGATGGGCCTTCCGTTTTCGGCCAGTCCCGGCGGCGTGGATTAGACAAGGTCCATACCGGCGGGACCTGGCTTGGAAGACGGCCTGCGGAGTCCTCGGGGGGCCCACGGTGGCCTGGCCCTGCGATCGTGGCCCACCGATCTGCGGCTGGGCCTGTGCCGTGGGGGCATTCCTTCCCTCTGCGCCAGAACACGTTGGCGCTCCTGCGCATGTGCCAACTAGCGCCGGCCAGCGGAGGCCCTTTGGCACCGGTTGGCACTGCGCCAACCACTCCAGCGCCAGCCTTGCCCCCTGAAGTGCGGAGGATTCAGAGGGGCTGGTTTAGCACAGTGGGCTAAATCGCTGGCTTGTAATGCAGAATAAGGCCAGCAGCGCGGGCTCTATCCCTGTACCAGCCTCCCCGAACAGGCGCCGGAATATGGCGACTAGGGGCTTTTCACAGTAACTTCATTGAAGCCTACTTGTGACAATAAGCGATTATTATATGAAGGGGATACAGGAGGCACTGTTTTGCTGTTGGAGACGTTATGACTGAACACAATAAACTTGGGAGTCGAAAACTTGCTTCCAAGCTACTATTATTAGGGCAGCACGGTAGCACAGTGGATAGCACTGTGGCTTCACAGCACCAGGGTCCCAGGTTCGATTCCCTGCTGGGTCACTGCCTGTGCGGAGTCTGCACGTTCTCCCCGTGTGTGCGTGGGTTTCCACCGGGTGCTCCGGTTTCCTCCCACAGTCCAAAGACATGCAGATTAGGTGGATTGGCTATGCTGAATTGCCCTTAGTGACCAAAAAGGTTAGGAGGGGTTACTGGGATAGGGTGGAGGTGAGGGCGTAAGTGGGTCGGTGCAGACTCGATGGGCTGAATGGCCCCCTTCTGCACTGTATGTTCTATATTCTATCTTCCGGGCGGCCCAATGCCGGAGTGGTCTATGCCACTCTTTGGCGCCGGTACCGCCCCGCCCCGCCGATTGCTGGAGAATCCCGCCCATGTGTTCCATCAGAAGGTGTTTGTAACGTTTTGATAGCAGGCGCATGTTAGAGTAGCTGTGTAGTATCTCAATGAAAGTTAGTGTTGGACATTTATTTGTCCACCTTCGACATTTTAGTTATTCGTTAGTGTAGTGTTAGTAATAAATAGCTTTGTTTATGAACCAAAGTCTAATGTTCTTTGTTCACACGGCAATATCGAGATTCCACATCAGCCAAATCCAAGAATATTACAACCAGGGCAGCACGGTGGCGCACTGGGTTAGCACTGCTGCCTCACGGCGCCGAGGTCCCAGGTTTGATCCCGGCTCTGGGTCACTGTCCGCGTGAAGTTTGCACATTCTCCCCGTGTCTGCGTGGGTTTCGCCCCCACAACCCAAAAGATGTGCAGGCTAGGTGGATTGGCCAGGCTAAATTAGCCCTTTAATTGTAAAAAAATAATTGGGTACTCTTAAAAAAAATTTTTTTTTAAAACATTGCCCAAAAAAAGAGATTCGCTGCTCATTGCTCTTTGTGGGATGGAGCTGTGCAGAAATCAACTCGCACTTTGCCTACATTACAACAGCCATTACACTTCAAAAATACTCATGTGCTTTTGAAACATCAGAATGCAAATCCTTCCTTGTGTAACCTCCCCCAGCTCTCGTTACAATCAGATTGATTTCTCCATTGATGCGACCATCAATTCACTGCGAGACACGTTGAGAAGTAAACCGTGGTTGTAATCAGCTTACAACTGAGCCTGCCTGTGACCGGTACAACAATGAATGCGGCCCCGCAGGTCAGCTGCCTTTATATTTCCTGTAAGGGGTGGAGCCATGGGCGAGCCCGTACATGCCCCGACATATCCCCCTGTGGGTGAAGCCGTACAATGGCCCATAGGTGGAGCCCACAGGGTTAAACACATAACGTAACACGATACAGCAGTAACATGATATCACAATGCACTGGTAAATTAACAGTAGTTCCATTCACCACATCCATCTCCGGTCTCACAGAGCTCAGTTGCAAAATGTTTCTTTCTTTATTCTTTCACGGGGTGTGAGCAGCATTGGCAAGGCCAGCACTCATTGCCCATCCCCAATTGACCTTTTGGACTGGGCGGCTTGCTCGGCCACTGCAGAGGGCCAGGTAAGAGTGAGCCACATTGCAAACTCTCTAAACAGAGACTCTTAACTTTGTTTTTTGTAGGGGCAGCCGCTGGCACAGTGGGTTAGCCCTGCTGTCTCACGGCGCCGAGGTCCCATGTTCGATCCCGGCTCTGGGTCACTGTCCGTGTGGAGTTTGCACATTCTCCCCGTGTTTGCGTGGGTTTCGCCCCCACAACCCAGAGATGAGGAGGAATTTCTTCAGCCGGAGGGTGGTGAATCTGTGGAACTCTTTGCCGCAGAAGGCTGTGGAGACCAAATCACTGAGTGCCTTGAAGACAGAGATAGATGGGTTCTGATTAATAAGAGGATCAGAGGTTATGGGGAGAAGGCAGGAGAATGGGGATGAGAAATGTATCAGCCATGATTGAATGGTGGAGCAGACTCGATGGGCAGAATGGCCTACTTCTGCTCCTAGGTCTTATGGTGTTACGGATCCTGACATGCTCCGAACTAGAACCACTTGTACACTTCCAGCATGTCTGGGCCAATCCACTCACAAAATCGCAGAATCACACAGTGCAGAAGAGTCCCTTCGCCCATCCAGTGAACACCGATAAGTGAAAAACACCGGACTGACCGACCTAATCCCATTTGCCAGCACTTGGCCCATCACTTTGAATGTTATTTCATTTCATTTCATTTTCATGACGTGCCAAGTACTCATCCAGGCACTTTTTAAAGGATATGAGGTAACCTGCCTTTACCACCCACCTCGGCAGTGTGTTCTAGACCATCGTCAAACCTCTGGGTAAAATACATTTTCCTCAAATCCCCCCTAAACCTCCCGCCCCTCACTTTGAACTTGTGCCCCCCTCGTAACTGACCCTTCAACTCAGGGGAACAGCTGCTCCCTATCCACCCTGTCCATGCCCCTTGCACACCTCGGTCAGGTCACCCCTCAGTCATCTCTGCTCCAGAGAAAACAACCCAATCCTATCCAACCTCTCTTCATCACTTAAATGTACCATCCCGGGAAACATCCTGGTGAATCATGTCTGCACCCGCTCCAGTCACATCCTTCCTATAATGTGGCGACCAGAATTGCACACATTGCTCCATCTGTGGCCTCTCCAAAGTTCTATACAAGTCCAACATGACCTCCCTGCTTTTATAATCGCGCCTCGATTGATAAAGGCAAGTGTCCCATATGCCTTTTTCACCACCCTATTAACCTGCCCTTCTGCCTTCAGAGATCCATGGACAAACACGTCAAGGTCCCTTTGTCCCTGAGGACTTCCCAGTGTCAGGCCATTCACTGAATACTTCCTTGTCACATTACTCCTTCTAAACTGTATCACCTCACACTTTTCAGGGTTAAATTCCATCTGCCACTTATCCGCCCATTTGACCATCCCGTTTATATCTTCCTGTCATCCAAGACACTCAACCTCACTGTTAACCACCAGGCCAACCTTTGCTTCATCTGCAAACTTACTGATCCTATCCCGACATAGTCATCTATGTCGTTTATGTAAATGACAAACAATAGGTGGCCCAGCACAGATCCCTGTGGTAAACCTCTGGAAACTGGCTTCCAGTCACTAAAGCAGCCGTCTGTCATCACCCTCTGTTTCCTACAACTGAGGCAATTTTGAATTCACCTTATCAAGTTACTCTGTATCCCATTTGCCTTCTTTTTAAGTCTCCCATTTGAAACCTTGTCAAAGGCTTTGCTGAAATCCATATAAACTACATCAACTGCACTACCCTTATCTACTGGTCTCATGCTCGAAAAATTCAAACAAATGTGTTAGTCATGACCTCCCTCTGACAAAGCCATGCTGACTATTCCTGATCTAACCTTGCCTCTCCAAGTGGAGATAGATACCCTCATTCAGAATTTCCTCCAATAGTTTCCCTACTACTGACATGAGACTCATTGGTCTGTACCTGGCTTATCTCTAGAACCTTTAATTTTTTTTAAAAAAGAGTGCCCAATTATATTTTTGTTACAATCACAACCATCACAATCATCTCAATCATAATTGTCATAATCACAATCACACTCATCATAATCTAAATCATCACAATCGCAATTGTCACAATCATCACAATCAATCACCACTATCACAATAATCACAATCATCACACTCATTACAATCCCAATAATCACAACCATCAGAATCACAATCATAATAATCACAATCACAATCATCACAATCCTAATAATCACAACCATAATCTCAATAATCATAATCACAATCATTCCAATCGCAATCACAATTGTCACAATCACAATCATCACAATCACAATTGTCACAATCATCACAATCAAACACCACTATCACAATAATCACAATCACAATTGTCACAATCACAATTGTCACAATCATCACAAACCCAATCATCACAATCACCAAACACAATCGTCACAATCACAATAATCACAACCACAATCACAATCACCACAATCGTCACACTCATCACAAACATCATAATCAGTCATCACAAACATCATAATCATCACAATTGTCAAATTCACAATCATCACAATTACAATCACAATAATCATAATCACAATCATATCCTTCACAATCATAATCATTCCAATCATTAGAATCAATCATCACAATCACCACAATCATAATTGCCACAATTATCATCATCACAATGACAATCACAATCACATCTTCCATTCTCAGGAGGTCCCAAAGTGTTTCACAAAATGAGCTATTATTGAAATATATTTACTGCTGTAACACAGGAAATGTGGCAGCTACTTTGCTCCAGCAAGTTCCAACTAACCACAATGCGATAAATAACTAGGTAATGTGTTTTAGTTCAGTGATTTGAGAGAGAATCATAGGGATAACTAGATGGTTACTCTGCCTCATAGCTCCAGAGACACGGGTTTAAACTTTTAAAAATAAATTTAGAGTACCCAATTCATTTTTTTCCAAGGGGCAATTTAGTGTGGCCAATCCACCTGCCCTGCACATCTTTGGGTTGTGGGGGCGAAACCCACACAGACACGGGGAGAACGTGCAAACTCCACACGGACAATGACCCAGAGCCGGGATCGAACCTGGGACCTCGGCGCCGTGAGGCCGCAGTGCTAACCCACTGCGCCACCGTGCTGCCCTATACCCGGGTTTAAACTTGAATGACTGTCTGTGTGGAGTTTGCACGTTCTCCCCGTGTCTGCGTGGGTTTCCTCCGGGTGCTCCGGTTTCCTCCCACAGTCCAAAGATGTGCAGGTTAGGTGGATTGGCCTAGATAAATTTCCCCTTAGTGTTCAACTGTGTGCAGGTTAGGTGGGGTTACAGGATTGTGAGGGTAGGGCGGGTGTGTGGACCTGGGCCGGCGCTCTTTCAGAGGGTCAGTGCAGACTTGACGGGCCGAATGGCCTTCTGCACTGTAGGGATTCTACGAGGCCTTTGGTTCTTCTTCAAACAGTGGCCATGGAATCTTTTCATTTCACCCGAGGCAAGACGGGGCCTCAGTTTAATGTTTCATTGAAAAGGCCGCACCTCCAGCAGTGCAGCACTCTGTGATACGCTCAGACCCAAGGCACCATCCACTGACAGCACACACCCACGCAGGTGCTAATACTTTTATATGTTCCAGGTTTACTGCACCGCCACAGACCACAACTTATTTTTTTAAAGTTTGTATTTGTTCCTTACCGCATGTGGTTTCAATGTAACGTGCCAAAGGATATTGCGGCTCGCTCTGCCTCCAGTCATTGCAGAGTTTATTTGTTTTTATATTTATTTATTCATTCACAGTCTGTCGTCTTCATTGGGAGTCACATTCTTGAAAAGCTGCAGTTCCTGCAGTGTAGCTACATCTACTGTGCTGTTAGGGAGGACATTCCAGGGTTTTGACCCAGCGACAGTGAAGGAACAGTCGCTATAATTCCAAGTCCAGATGGAGAGTGACTCGGAGATGGTAGTGTTCCCTGGTGTCTGCTGCTCTTGTGGGTGGCAGAGGTCACGGGTTTGGAAGGCGTTGGGTTGCTGTAGTCTATAAGGTACACATTGGTACAGAATGCTGGTGATGGAAGTGAGTTCATGGGGGAGGGGGGGAGGGGGGGGGGGGCGCGCGATTAAGAGGGCTGCCGATTAGGAGGGCTGCTTTGTCCTGCTTGAGCTTCTCGAGTGTTGTTGGAGCTGCACTCATCCAGACAAGTGGGGACTATTCCATTTCAGTCCTGACTTGTGCCTTGTAGATGGTGGACAGGCTTTGGGGAGTCAGTGAGTTACTCGCCACAGAATTCCCAATCTCAGAACTGCTGTGGTGGCCACAGTATTTATATATACATTTTAAAATAAATTTAGAGTACCCAATTATTCATTTTTTCCAATTAAGGGGCAATTTAACATGGCCAATCCACCTACCCTGCACATCTTTGGGTTGTGGGGGTGAAACCCACGCAGACACGGGGAGAATGTGCAAACTCCACACGGACAGTGACCCAGGGCCGAGATTCGAACCCAGGTCTTCAGTGCCATAGTCCCAGTACTAACCACTGCGTCGCGTGCCACCCATATTTAGATAAGACGGAGGAACAGGAGGCCATTCAGCCCATCGAGTCCACTCTGCCATTCAATGAGATCATGACTGAACTGAATCCTCAACTCCATTTTCCATCCAACCATATCCCCATAACCCTCGATTCCATTATGGATTAAAAATCTGTCCATCTCTGCCTTGGACATACTTAATGACCCAGCCTCTACAGCTCTCTGCGGTAAAGAATTCCACAGATTCGCTCACCACCCTGTATCCATGGTCACCACCAGGATGTTGATAGTGGGCAATTCAGCGATGGTAACGTCACTGAATGTCCAGAGGAAATGGGTTAAATTCTCTCTTGTTGAAGATGGCCGTTGCCTGGCATGTGTGGCACGGATGTTACTTGCCACTTATCAGTCGAAGCCCGAACGTTGTCCAGGTCTTGCTGCATTTGGACACAGAATGCTTCAGTATCTGAGGAGTTGTGAATGGAACTGAACACTGTGCAATTATCAGTGAGCACCCCAACATTTAACTTTGTGATGAAGGGGACTTCATTGATGAAGCAACTGAAATATCCCCAGTAACAATAAAGGTACCAATGTGCCAGTCACTGGTTAGGAGTTTGGCACTTCCTACATTGGTCACAAGGTGGCGACATTAACCACATTGCAACACGACACAACCTCAAATGTGTATCTATAATATGCAGTATAGACACTTTTGCAGGCACATTGTATCCCCATGAAACAATTCAAACAGCTCTCTGTACAGGTATTGTGGCACAGTGGGTAGTGTCCCTACACCTGGGCAAGAGGCCCTGGGTTCAGGTCCCCCTTCAGGATTTGGTGGCCACAGAAGGTGTGAGGCTAACGTGGCCAAATAGCCTGTAAATCCTTCCAATAGGCCTGAGAGTGAGGGGCAGAGTTTACAGATCAGCCACACACTGCAAACCACTGCAGTACTTTGCCAAGAATAAGCACGGACCAATCCAAAGGGTGTCCATGGTTGCCTATGCGCCTGGTAGCTTAAAGAAGAAACATTTGGACAGGATTCTCCAGCAGGCAACATGGGCAACAAGGTTTTAATTGAACAGGTCAGAATTTGGAGTGCGTTGCCCGATCCAGATTCAATTGTGGCTTCAAAAGGAATATGGCATAACAATCGAAGCAACAAAAGTAGTGAGGATAAGGGGAAAAAGCTAAAGGGGGGGGGGTGGAGGAGAATGAACTGGATAGTATTCAATCCTCTAAGACCCAGGAGAATCCATTCTCTGTCCGGTTGGTGTTGTTAGCACCACCTAGTGACAACTCACTGTTAGCACAGTGGTGAGGATGGAGACCGATGTTACTGCTCTTTAATCTTTTTTTTCTTATTAAGGGCAATTTAGCGTGGCCAATCCACCCAACCTGCACATCTTTGGACTGTGGGAGGAAACCGGAGCCCCCGGAGGAAACCCACGCAGACACGGGGAGAACGTGCAGACTCCGCACAGACAGTGACTCACTTTAACCTTTTAATAACAATTATCATTTGATAACCTTTAGTGTCACAAGTAGGCTTACATTAATATTGCACTGAAGTTACTGTGAAAATCCCCCAGTCACCACATTTCGGCGTCTGTTCGGGTACACAGGAGATTTCAGAATGTCCAATTCACCTAACAGCACGTCTTTCAGAACCTGTGGGAGGAAACCGGAGCACCCGGAGGAAACCCGCACAGACACTGGGAGAACGTGCAGACTCCGCACAGACAGTGACCCAAGCCGGGATGCGAACCTGGGACCCTAGAGCTGTGAAGCCACAGTGCTAACCACTGTTCGACCGTGCTGCCCATAATAAAATTATGGAGGTGAGGGCCCAGTACTTTGCTATTTATGCAAGATGCTGTGATGCTGGTTTGCAGGGCATAAAGATTTTGCATAGCACCTTTCACCGCCCCAGGTTGTCTCAAAAGTATTTTTCAGCCAATTAAGTGCCTTTTGAAGTGTACTGGCTGTTGCATTGTAGGAAATGCAGCAGCCAATTTACGCACAGCAAGATCCCACACACAGCGACGGGCTAATGAGTAGATGTAGCTAGGCCAGTGGCGAGACAGACCCTTCCTGTCAGATCCTTCCCACGTGCCACCTCCCACCCACCACCTTCTGGAATGTGCCTTTGCAAAGGCGGTCTGGAGTATTTCATCCCCATCAGTTCGGTGTCTCAGGACTGTGAACAAGACGGGCTGTTCCCAGGGATGCACAGCGAGACATACATCAGCTGCGGCTGGAGGGTCATCAACCTGTGAAAGAGGCTCTTTGATCCGCCAGAAACCTGCTGGTTTTCCAGTGGAAAGAATTGTCCCTGCCAGAGTGTTGCGGACTGGCATATTCCAAACTGCGGGTCTACAAAACTTGGGGCTGCTGCTGAAATGCAATGGGACACGTTTCACAGTAACTTCATTTGAAGCCTACTTGTGACAATAAGCGATTTTCATTTCAGCCATAATACAGCAAGGTGTTAGAATCGGAGTAAAACCCCTTGGGCCGTATGGAAGAGATTTAAATGAACATTATAATTATTAACTTTAGTTGTTTATTTACTTTTAATGTTTACAATTAAGGGGCAATTTAGCGTGGCCAATCCACCTACCCTGCACACCTTTGGGTTGTGGGGGTGAAACCCACGCTGACACGGGGAGAAAGTGCAAACCCCACACGGACAGTGACTCAGAGCCGGGATTCGAACCCGGGACCTCAGCGCCGTAGGCAGCAGTGCTAACCACTGCGCCACCTAATTAACTTTAATTGTTAATCTACAAACAATATTTGAAGAAACATCTTCACTGGCCCCTGAAGGGCAATAAATACTGGCCCAGCCACTGATGCCATGAAAATGAAAATCGCTTATTGTCACAAGTAGGCTTCAATGAAGTTACTGTGAAAAGCCCCTAGTCGCCACATTCCAGCGCCTGTTTGGGGAGGCTGGTACGGGAATTGAACCGTGCTGTTGGCCTGCTTTCAAAGCTAGCGATTTAGCCCTGTGCTAAACGGCCCCCATGTCCCATGAACGAATTTTTAAAAAAGTTCTTGGGCAGCACGGCGGCGGTGGTTAGCACTGCTGCCTACGGCACGGAGGACCCGGGTTCGATCCCAGTCACTGTGTGTGGAGTTTGCACATTCTCCCAGTGTCTGCATGGGTTTCACCCTCGCAACCCAAAGATGTGCAGTGTAGGTGGATTGGCCACGGTAAATTGCCCCTTAATTGGAAAAAAAATTTGGATGCTCTTATGGGTCAGGGTTTAGAGAATCCCAAAGTGCATCATGGAGTTCATCTCCCACAACTTTTAATAGATTGTGGTGCGAGGAGCACACGGCCCACGCTACAGAAAATGGACCAGTGGTTTTTAAAACAAAACAATGTTTATTCTATGAACTCAAGTTAACCTTTTTAAAACAAACAGTGAATATCTTAGCAACCAGTAAATCAAATACACCCCCCAAAGACTACAACACTAAGTAATCTGTATGCTGTTCTTTTAACATCCAAAAGACTTAACGAACCTCCAAACAGGAGCACATCAGGGTTTACATTCAAGACTGAAAACATTTATACTTCTGCTGAATTCACCAAATGATCCATAGATAGTCTTTGGATGGCAGAGATCAACAGCAGTGCAGCTCACAGACACCCCCAAGCTTTCTCAAACTGGAACTAAAAAAAAAAGCAGAAGTGGAGCTCAGCTCCACACACTGACATCACTCCAGTAACATGAGCAGCTCCATTTCTTAAAAGTACATTTCTTAAAGTGACATTCTCCTGACACTCTAAATTTATTTTAAAAATAGTATTTGAAGAAATGGATTTGGTTGGCACTTTGTGCTGTCAACCTTGAATGTTTCTGGAATGTACAGCCTCGATGGGCCGAAGGGCCTTTACTGCTCTGAATGTTTCTGTGATTCTGTGAATAAGAAATTTAGTTTAAAATTAAACTGCACAGGGTTAAGCAAAATCATCTGGGCATTGTTAGATCATCGGGGGTGTTCGGTAAAGGCTGGGGGCACTGGAATTGGGGAGAGGTAGACTCTGATATTTGGGATGTGGGTCTTGCCGTTCAAGATACTCCCCCAGCGTCAGCCGATTCGCTGCTCCACGTTCCACTGCCCATGCTGCGGTGGGATAATAGGGGTGATGGAGAGGGGGGCAGGACTCATTCAGCTACCTGCATCTTCTAGCAGCTGATCCACAGCTCCCACCCAGAAGACTGCAAACTCTGGAGCTGCTCGTTCGGCCCCAATCGATGCTTCAGCTTCCACTCGAATCCATTTACACAATCTTCCATCCCAGCACAACTGGGCTTATTATATAATTATTCCAATGCCCTTCTGTACGGTAGGTCACATCATTGTGATATGCATAAGCAATCATGTAAATTGTGATCGATATGACCTCCAACCAGTAGGTGGCAGTGGAGACCAACCACGTGACACTTACCCCAGGGAGTCTGCGGATAGTCGTCATAGCAGATAGTCACATTTGTAGTAGCTCTCAGATCATTTATAACAGTTAATAGATTTTGATAATTCTCTACTGGTTATCTAACCCACGTTATCATTTAACAATAAATGTTTAACTAATCACAAACCAGACATTCTCTAGTGCACTTATTCCGACCGGCCAAGCACCAGAACATGACAATCATCAGAGGCACTTTGGAGATTTCCCTCTCGTCTTATTTAGACTGTGAGCAAGTAACGCCGCAGGTAACTCTGACAACTGGTTAAGTAACTTACGATGTGGCAACCTGGTTATCCGTTGTCTCTACTGTGAAGTAGAGCAAACCCCTCCCCCCTCCAGCTCTATTCCCCATAGTCACACACATTTCTCAATTTTACCTGACTGAACATTGCATTAAGATATCATTCTCTGTCTGCATTTAAAAGTACTGTTTGGTGTATTTGTGGGTGTATTTTATTAGTAGAATGGAAAATGGGTTTAGCACCAAAAATTAAGCATCGTTAATACGGATGCCACGCTTTAAAATAGTTGGAAATTACTTTTTTAAAAAGCTGTTTTGAACCATTGGAGTTTTATCAGTTTCCTTTTAATTAGTTAGTTAATCAATTTTCTTTTTTGATATAAAAACCTTTAAAACAGGCCAGCTGGCTCGTGCCTGGTATGCCTCAGAAGCGGAGCTCAATTTGCCAAGGCTTGTTAAAACATTGCAAATAGGGGTGACGTGGCGCAGTGTTTAGCACTGCTGCCTACGGCGCTGAGGACCCGGGTTTGAATCCCGGGTCCCTGTCCGTGTGGAGTTTGCACATTCTCCCCGTATCTGCGTGGGTTTCACCCCCACAACCCAAAGGTGTGCAGATTAGGTGGATTGGCCACGCTAAATTGCCCCTTAAAGAAAAAAGGAACTTGCAGCGGGGAAGCTGAGGCTCGGAGGGAGCACAAAGACCTCCAAACAACCCGACTACCCCATCTCTCCAGCAAAATAATTGGGTACTCTAAATTTAAGGAAAAAAAACATTGCAAATTGGCAGAATGCTGTAGTGCCTGCTGACCTGGGGTAGGGTATGGCCAGCTTTCTGGGTAGAGACTGATCCAGGCGAGTCTTGAACCAACATAAACGACTGTGCCAAAATTCCCCCCCCTCCCCGCTCCACTTTGGGGTGTAAGTCAGTTTCATTTAAACGTCAACTTTTTTTTTTGTGCGCTGATTTGGTCGAATATGCCCACACTACATGAGCATCATAGTAGTTAGCACTGCTACCTCACAGCACCAGGGCCCTGGATTTGATTCAGACATGTCTGTGTGGAGTTTGTATGTTCTCCCCGTGTGTGCGTGGGTTTCCTCCGGGTGCTCCAGTTTCCTCCCAAAGTCCAAAGGTGTGCTGTTAGGTGGATTGATTGTGATAAATTGCCCCTTAACCTAGGTGGGGTTACGGGGATAGGGTTGGCCATGATTACTTGTCCCTTAATCTAGATGGGGTTATGGGGATAGGGCAGGGGATTGAGCCTACGTAGGGTACTCTTTCGGAGGGTTGGTGCTGACCCGATGGGCCGAATGGCCTACTCGTTTAATAAGGGGATCAGGGGTTAAGAGGACAAGGCAGGAGAATGGGGATGAGCAGACTCGATGGGCCGAGTGGCCTAATTCTGCTCCTATGTCTTATGCAATATAGGAATGCTGTGATTCTATGGTTACTTGACCATCTCGTCCACCCAGTGTTTTGAGTCTGCGAATGAATCAGGAAAGGACCTGGACGGACAAGTGCTATCATAAATTTGGGGAGGGGTTTTTAAAAAGTCATTTACACTAACATAAAGAAATCACAACAGACACCAAACAGCCATTAAGGTATTTCCAGATTATTTTTTAAAAAAACATTTCACTCTCATCACGACAATTTAATCACATTAATGATTGTTAACTCACGCTCAGCGTTAAGACCAACACAAAATACATTTAAGTTGAATCATTACAGAAGGGGAAAACCCTGTTTTGTCCATGAATCCATTTCAGCAGCAGGTAGGGTGAGTGCCCAAAACATGGGAACATTTGATAGCCAGCAAATGTTAACAGATCATAAAACTCTAAAATAAAAACATTAAGCAAAAAAACAAATATTAACCCCAACATTGCACTCGGTTGGAGGGGGGGTTAGGTCTTTTCCTCAAAGCAGCGTTTGTTTGGTTTTGATCTGGTTTCAGGTTCAGTCCGAGACAGAGACACAGAGACACAGAGACACAGAGACACAGAGACACAGAGACACAGAGACACAGAGACACAGAGACACAGAGACACAGAGACACAGAGACACAGAGACACAGAGACACAGAGACACAGAGACACAGAGACACAGAGACACAGAGACACAGAGACACAGAGACACAGAGACACAGAGACACAGAGACACAGAGACACAGAGAGAGACAGAGAGAGACAGAGAGAGACAGAGAGAGACAGAGAGAGACAGAGAGAGACAGAGAGAGACAGAGACAGAGAGAGACAGAGACAGAGAGAGACAGAGACAGAGAGAGAGAGAGACAGAGAGAGAGAGACAGAGAGAGAGAGACAGAGAGAGAGAGACAGAGAGAGAGACAGAGAGAGAGACAGAGAGAGAGACAGAGAGAGAGACAGAGAGAGAGAGAGAGACAGAGAGAGAGAGACAGAGAGAGAGAGAGAGAGAGAGAGAGAGAGACACAGAGAGAGAGAGAGACAGAGAGAGAGAGAGAGAGAGAGAGAGAGAGAGAGAGAGACAGAGACAGAGAGAGAGAGAGAGAGAGAGAGAGACAGAGACAGAGACAGAGACAGAGAGACAGAGACTACATTTGTCCAAGACTCTGGAGGAGGTGATGTTGCAGGAATATTTCTTTTATGCTCCAGAAAGTGTGCTGTTAGTCTCCAATGGAAGAACACCAGTTCAGCAGTGTATTGAGGAGAGACTGGGGAGTCAGTGTCGTCAAGGTAACGCCACTGGTCTCATCCTTCGGAGGATCGGGCTAATGTTCTGGGGAACATGGCTTCAAATCGCAAAATGGCGGCTGGGAGAATTTGAATTCAATTAATAAATCTGGAATATAAAGTCAGTAATGTCCACGCTGACTATCATCAATTGTTGCAAAATCCCATCTGGTTCACTAATGCTCCTTTAGGGAAGGGAATCTGATGTCCTTACCAGGTCTGGCCTATACGTGACTCCAGACCCACAGAAATGTGATTGACTCTTAACTGCCCGAGCAAGCCACTCAACCCCAAGGCAAATGCTGGCTTTACCTGTGACACTCCCATCCCAACCCCATGAAAAATGGTGCGGCGTGTCACCACCTCCCCTGATAAACACGTCTCCCAGTGGTTCGCAGCACTGCCAAATCCATCCTGTAGGGGCAGCATCGTGGGAGTCTGTTCTCACGAGCCTGGGAAGCCCCCACCCAAGCACTGAAAGTACAATGCTGCATATCGTTGGACTTGTGGGAGCACCCGGAGGAAACCCGCGCACACACGGGGTGAACGTGCAGACTCCGCACAGACAGTGAACCAAGCCGGGAATCGAACCTGGGACCCCCCCCCCCCCCCCCGCCGGAATGCGGAAGGGTGATCCTATTGTGGTTCTCGTGATTTTGGAAGGAATTGATAATGTGGAGAGAGCGAGAGAGCGAGAGCAAGAGCAAGAGAAGCCATGTCTGCTGGCTGGGGGTGGGGGATAGAGTGGAGTAAAGTGGAGGGGAGGGGCTTAACCTCAAATCAGAGCCTAGCCTTCCAGGAGAGCTGTCAAGAAACACTTCTTCACGCGTAACATTCAAAAGGGGAGCGGGACAAATACTTGAAAATGACAACAAATAGCAAAGTGCAGGTCATTGGGGAAAGTGCGGGGTAGCGGACTATCTCTTTCAAAGAGTCAGTACCGGTGTGACGGACCCTGTTCTGTGATTCAATGGTTTCAACGACTGCGGTTTCATAAAAATCCAGTTTGTTTTTATATATAAATTTGCACCAAGCCAGTAACACGGACCAGGTTTCCAATAAATCACCTGACCAAGGGCAAGAATCTCGGCCTCAAATAACCAGATTCAAAAAACCCAGAAGGTGCTTTGAACAAAGTTAATAACTTTAAGAGGGAACATTTTCTGTGGCCATAAATTATAGTTAACGGTTAGTGAATAAGCGCAAATGATTGTGAACCATCCTGCTGTCGCGAAAGTGGTGGGTGCTTCTCTTACAGAAATACTGAATTGGCCAGCCGAAGCTGATGGGGCGAGCGAGGGGGCGTGTCTGGCCACCTTTCCCCTCTCTGCCACCCCGCCCCACTTCCCCCCCCTCCCCCCACAATCTCTGCTCCTACTGCTCTTTGCAGGGGTAGCATTCCAGGAACTCCTTCAGCTGGATTGGGTAGTCCGTCATGACCCCGGTCGCCCCCAGTTTAAACGCTCGCTCGAAGTCTTCCTTGTCGTTTAACACCCATATGTAAACCTGCAGGGCACAAGAACAAGGCAGCTGATTACTGGCAACAAGGGGGAAGGTCGCGGGCGGTTAATCTTAATCCCCCATCCTCGTCTCCCCCCCCCCCCCACCTCCAAATCAACAATCAGCCCTGCCCGGAAGACCAGGTGACAGCTGAAAAGCTGCGGGGGAGATTTAATCGAATGACCAAATGGCCTCCTTCTGTACTGTTCAATGGGTTCCAGCTGTTCAAAGTCACAAGCTGCTTTGGCAGAGTATTAAGGAGGAGCTGTATCCGCTGGTGTGTCCCAGGGAGCCCAGGGCTTTTGTTTTAAGCACAGAGTTGTTGCAAGGCTCCGCCTGTTGGGGCAGTGGAATCCGATTCAATAGGAACGTTCAAAGGGGAACTGGTTAATACAGGGAAATTTGCAGGGCTTTGGGGGTAAGAGCCAGAGGGGGAGGGGAGGGGATGGGAGGGGAGGGGTAATTTGGATAGCTCCTTCAAAGGGCCAGCACAGGTTAAATGGGCTGAGTAGCCTCCTTTCTACCCTGTATGCTTTACTGTAATTAACAGTGTGGTTGTGAAGACAGGACTCAGGATAACAGGGTAACCGTAAGGACTAGTTTCTCTCTCTCCCCCCTCCCCAGCGTTGGGTCAGTGCTTGGGAGTGAGCAGCCCGCTCTCAAAGACTGAATTTATATATCGCCTAGTGTGTAACGTGTACTTTAAGCGCCTGCATTATAAACTGCAGTAACTAATGCTCATAAACAGGGCAGCCATTTTGAGCAGACAAAGATCCCACAACGAAAGAGGCAGCTGGTATTATTTCCCGCTGGTGGCAGCGAATGAAATTTTGATCTGGTGGCACTCGGATCGGTTACATCCAGCCAGAAGGCTCCGCGGTTTTCTCACCCGAAGGACGGCACCTCTGGCAGTGCAGCGCTCCCTCCGCACTGTACTGGGACGTCAGCCTGGATTGTGTATTCAAATCGAATCAAGCTCAAGTTGAGGAACTGTTGCCAGATTCTAATCCAGGCATGGTCAAACTCGGGGGCGTAACCCGCGGGTGGGTCGCGAGCGGGTGTCGGGGGGGGGGGGGTCGCGGAGCCGTCCGTCGCGGCGCTCCCGATCGCGCAAATCAGCGGGCAGCAGCCGGCTTCTAATAATTCCGGCTGCGAGCGGCCTTCAAAATGGACTGGAACAGATTTTAAAAATTGGGGCATGCATGCGCAGTGCGGCCGCATTTAATTTTATATGGCCGCAGCCTTTTTTTCCCCCCCCCCCCCCCAAGTTCAGGGGACCAAAAGGTACAAAGCGACCATTGGGGCCAAAGGGAACCAAAACCATTTGCTCCATTTTTGTCAGCAACAAACAAGGTAAGAGAAAATAGTGGGTCGCGCAGGTCGGCCAGTTGGTAAAAATGGGTCCCCGGAAAAAAAGTTTGAAGAACACTACCCTAATCAGTGCATCAGATTAAAAAATGCAAAAGGTAAACCAGTCTCATCCAGCGGAGGTCAGACCCGAAGTTACAAAGGTGTCACAGAACAAAACTGCATGTTTCAGCGTCACAGAACAAAACTGCTTGCTTCACCTGAATTCCTCGTGCCTTGAGATGCTCAAACAGAGATTTCCTCATCAGTAAACTGAATGGGTAGAAACGAGAAACACCAAAGATTAACTCGAGAATTCCTCAGCGGAGAATCGCATTCCCAATGGGGCAGAGATAACACTCGCGCAGTTCTGACGGATTTCACCTCTTAAAGGAGCTGCCTCACTTCATCCCACAACCCCCCTCCCTCCCAGATCACTTAAACCGTGGGTGGCCCAGCCCTCCAATCTCCATTAACGATGGACGGCATGGTGGCACTGTGGTTAGCACCGTTGCTTCACAGCTCCAGGGACCCGGGTTCAATTCCGGCCTCGGGTCACCGTCAGTGCGGAGTCTGCACTTTCTCCTCGTGTCTGCGTGGGTTTCCTCCGGGTGCTCCGGTTTCCTCCCGCAGTCCAAAGATGGGCAGGTTAGGTGGATTGGCCACGCTAAATTGCCCTTAGTGTCCAAAAGTTTAGATGAGGTTACTAGGTTACGGGGATAGGGTGGAGGCGTGAGCTTAAGTGGGGTGCTCTTTCCAAGAGTCAGTGCAGACTCGATGGGCCAACTGGCCTCCTTCTGCACTGTAAATTTGATTCTACGATTCTATGATCAACGGGGACCAGCACCTTGCAGGGCGGATAGAACCTTCAAAAGATGAGCTTCCCCTGATTTTAGCCTCCTGTCATGGAAGAGAAGAAAGTTTTCAAATAGAGAGAGAGGAGAGTCAGCGCGCGCACACGCATCAGTGGCGAAAGAGGCAGCAGATAGAGAGACGAGATACACACACAGGAACGGGCAATACAGTTTCAAGTTAAGTTCAACTACTCACGCGTCGGTGAGCCAGATCGTAAACCGTTGCGTTCTGGATATCTTATTCGGGTCTGTCAACCTGGACATGAAACAAAAATACATTCTTGGAAGGAGGACCTGGCAGCAAATCCCTGCTAATTTTCGCCAAGGTCATCATATTTTCAATACTGTGTCTACACTAACTGAAAGGAGCCATTGTCAAGATTATAAATTGCGTCCACACGTGGGCTGTGTCTGGAGAGTTCTCCGGGATGTACAACACGGTGAGCACAGTCCGGTCACCAAATTTTGAAGGACACTGGGGTACAAATTGGAGATGGTGACACCCAACCTTAGGAAAGACATCATGACCTTTATATTAAATTTTAAGGTTGCGTTAAGTTGGTGTAAAATGAGGAAGCACTATTTCACAAACAGTATGGAACTATGTCCCAAAACACGGGGAGGGTCAATTAAACTTTTCTACACCGAAATTAATAGGCTTTTGTGGAGTAACAGTGTCAAGGGAAATGCAACAATGACAAGCAAAATAAACCTACAGAACAGGTTAGAGGGGTTCAATAGCCTGGGTGTGCTCTGTTTCCTGTGTCTTAAGGACATTGCACATTGGGTGTACTGTCAATGCTGCCATTCTGTTATTAGGGTATCACTGCTGATGGGCTAAAGAAACTCAAGAGATAACGCTCCTCATTCTATTCTTTTCCTTGAAGACCATTCAGCCTCTGTGCTGGCTCTTTGAAAGAGCTGTCCCATTAATCACACTGCCCCGCTCTTTCCCCACACCATGGCAAATTCTCTGGTGTGGGGGGTGAGGGGGTGAGCACTGGTCCAATACTGTTGTTCAGCCAGGATCCTGGGCCATGGCACGATCCATCCGACCCCTGCTAGAAATGCATTGCACGTGTGGGGCAAGGGTCAGATGTGGCCGTAATACCCAACTCTTGGTATTGACCAGGCAGCCTACACGCCACCTCAAGCCTTCGGATGGCACAAGGCACTCGAGAGTTCCAGTGCGTGAATCCGTAGCCCAACGAGGGGCGAATGCCGTGGGCCGGAGAGACCAGACACAGGTCATTACAAAAGTCAGCCCCGCCACTAATGGAAAGGAATAAACTCTCCCTTCGTGGCAGTGCTAATCCTGCCAATGGGGTGGCCATGGCAACGCCAAAGGTGCTACAGGTGGCAAACGCACCTCAATGGTAGTGGACATGGGTAAACCCACCTCCATCCAGTTGATAATGCCAATCCACCCACTGGGAGCCCCATGGCAACAGAAAACTGCCAAAGGCACCGCGCACACCCTCTAGTTAAGAGTTGAACACGGTGCCCGCTCAAAGAGTTCACTTACTTGAGGTTAATGGTGGGCATGGGGATCTCCAGGAACTGTTCCCGTAGAGGATAGAAGGGTAGAAGTCCAGTGTAAAACAGCCCGACCAGTAGGAGCACTCGCTGCTGACTGAACAGGATGGGAATTTGCGGATTCTGTCAACAACAAAGAAAAGCAAAGCACTTCACACGAGGTGTCGGCAAATTAAGAAGCTGGTGTGTAAAAAACACATCCAGTACTTGGCTGTCCTCTCCCGGTTATGCAAACAAAACCATCAACCATTTCGCAGAGAAATAGTAATGGCCGGAAACACCACTGGGGGAAACGTGTTTCAGGGCGGACGTGTCGGCTGGGTCAGGTGTTTGCGGGCGGACGTGTCGGCTGGGTCAGGTGTTTGCGGGCGGACGTGTCGGCTGGGTCAGGTGTTTGCGGGCGGACGTGTCGGCTGGGTCAGGTGTTTGCGGGCGGACGTGTCGGCTGGGTCAGGTGTTTGCGGGCGGACGTGTCGGCTGGGTCAGGTGTTTGCGGGCGGACGTGTCGGCTGGGTCAGGTGTTTGCGGGCGGACGTGTCGGCTGGGTCAGGTGTTTGCGGGCGGACGTGTCGGCTGGGTCAGGTGTTTCGGGGAGGACGTGTCGGCTGGGTCAGGTGTTTCGGGGCGGACGTGTCGGCTCGGTCAGGTGTTTCGGGGCGGACGTGTCGGCTGGGTCAGGTGTTTGCGGGCGGACGTGTCGGCTGGGTCAGGTGTTTCGGGGAGGACGTGTCGGCTGGGTCAGGTGTTTCGGGGCGGACGTGTCGGCTGGGTCAGGTGTTTCGGGGCGGACGTGTCGGCTGGGTCAGGTGTTTGCGGGCGGACGTGTCGGCTGGGTCAGGTGTTTAAGGGAGGACGTGTCGGCTGGGTCAGGTGTTTAAGGGAGGACGTGTCGGCTGGGTCAGGTGTTTCGGGGCGGACGTGTCGGCTGGGTCAGGTGTTTGCGGGTGGACGTGTCGGCTGGGTCAGGTGTTTCGGGGAGGACGTGTCGGCTGGGTCAGGTGTTTGCGGGCGGACGTGTCGGCTGGGTCAGGTGTTTCGGGGCGGACGTGTCGGCTGGGTCAGGTGTTTGCGGGCGGACGTGTCGGCTGGGTCAGGTGTTTCGGGGCGGACGTGTCGGCTGGGTCAGGTGTTTGCGGGCGGACGTGTCGGCTGGGTCAGGTGTTTAAGGGAGGACGTGTCGGCTGGGTCAGGTGTTTCGGGGCGGACGTGTCGGCTCGGTCAGGTGTTTCGGGGCGGACGTGTCGGCTGGGTCAGGTGTTTGCGGGCGGACGTGTCGGCTGGGTCAGGTGTTTCGGGGAGGACGTGTCGGCTGGGTCAGGTGTTTCGGGGCGGACGTGTCGGCTGGGTCAGGTGTTTCGGGGCGGACGTGTCGGCTGGGTCAGGTGTTTGCGGGCGGACGTGTCGGCTGGGTCAGGTGTTTCGGGGAGGACGTGTCGGCTGGGTCAGGTGTTTGCGGGCGGACGTGTCGGCTGGGTCAGGTGTTTCGGGGCGGACGTGTCGGCTGGGTCAGGTGTTTAAGGGAGGACGTGTCGGCTGGGTCAGGTGTTTGCGGGCGGACGTGTCGGCTGGGTCAGGTGTTTAAGGGAGGACGTGTCGGCTGGGTCAGGTGTTTCGGGGCGGACGTGTCGGCTGGGTCAGGTGTTTCGGGGAGGACGTGTCGGCTGGGTCAGGTGTTTAAGGGAGGACGTGTCGGCTGGGTCAGGTGTTTAAGGGAGGACGTGTCGGCTGGGTCAGGTGTTTCGGGGCGGACGTGTCGGCTGGGTCAGGTGTTTGCGGGTGGACGTGTCGGCTGGGTCAGGTGTTTCGGGGAGGACGTGTCGGCTGGGTCAGGTGTTTGCGGGCGGACGTGTCGGCTGGGTCAGGTGTTTCGGGGCGGACGTGTCGGCTGGGTCAGGTGTTTGCGGGCGGACGTGTCGGCTGGGTCAGGTGTTTCGGGGCGGACGTGTCGGCTGGGTCAGGTGTTTGCGGGTGGACGTGTCGGCTGGGTCAGGTGTTTGCGGGTGGACGTGTCGGCTGGGTCAGGTGTTTCGGGGAGGACGTGTCGGCTGGGTCAGGTGTTTAAGGGCGGACGTGTCGGCTGGGTCAGGTGTTTAAGGGCGGACGTGTCGGCTGGGTCAGGTGTTTAAGGGAGGACGTGTCGGCTGGGTCAGGTGTTTCGGGGCGGACGTGTCGGCTGGGTCAGGTGTTTCGGGGCGGACGTGTCGGCTGGGTCAGGTGTTTCGGGGCGGACGTGTCGGCTGGGTCAGGTGTTTCGGGGCGGACGTGTCGGCTGGGTCAGGTGTTTCGGGGCGGACGTGTCGGCTGGGTCAGGTGTTTCGGGGAGGACGTGTCGGCTGGGTCAGGTGTTTCGGGGAGGACGTGTCGGCTGGGTCAGGTGTTTCGGGGAGGACGTGTCGGCTGGGTCAGGTGTTTCGGGGAGGACGTGTCGGCTGGGTCAGGTGTTTCGGGGAGGACGTGTCGGCTGGGTCAGGTGTTTCAGGGCGGACGTGTCGGCTGGGTCAGGTGTTTCGGGGAGGACGTGTCGGCTGGGTCAGGTGTTTCGGGGAGGACGTGTCGGCTGGGTCAGGTGTTTCGGGGCGGACGTGTCGGCTGGGTCAGGTGTTTCGGGGCGGACGTGTCGGCTGGGTCAGGTGTTTCGGGGAGGACGTGTCGGCTGGGTCAGGTGTTTCAGGGAGGACGTGTCGGCTGGGTCAGGTGTTTCGGGGCGGACGTGTCGGCTGGGTCAGGTGTTTCAGGGCGGACGCGTCGGCTGGGTCAGGTGTTTAAGGGAGGACGTGTCGGCTGGGTCAGGTGTTTAAGGGAGGACGTGTCGGCTGGGTCAGGTGTTTAAGGGAGGACGTGTCGGCTGGGTCAGGTGTTTCGGGGAGGACGTGTCGGCTGGGTCAGGTGTTTAAGGGAGGTCGTGTCGGCTGGGTCAGGTGTTTAAGGGAGGACGTGTCGGCTGGGTCAGGTGTTTCGGGGCGGACGTGTCGGCTGGGTCAGGTGTTTAAGGGAGGACGTGTCGGCTGGGTCAGGTGTTTCGGGGAGGACGTGTCGGCTGGGTCAGGTGTTTAAGGGAGGTCGTGTCGGCTGGGTCAGGTGTTTAAGGGAGGACGTGTCGGCTGGGTCAGGTGTTTAAGGGAGGACGTGTCGGCTGGGTCAGGTGTTTCAGGGCGGACGTGTCGGCTGGGTCAGGTGTTTCAGGGAGGACGTGTCGGCTGGGTCAGGTGTTTCGGGGCGGACGTGTCGGCTGGGTCAGGTGTTTCGGGGCGGACGTGTCGGCTGGGTCAGGTGTTTGCGGGCGGACGTGTCGGCTGGGTCAGGTGTTTCGGGGCGGACGTGTCGGCTGGGTCAGGTGTTTAAGGGAGGACGTGTCGGCTGGGTCAGGTGTTTAAGGGAGGACGTGTCGGCTGGGTCAGGTGTTTCAGGGCGGACGTGTCGGCTGGGTCAGGTGTTTCGGGGCGGACGTGTCGGCTGGGTCAGGTGTTTCGGGGCGGACGTGTCGGCTGGGTCAGGTGTTTGCGGGCGGACGTGTCGGCTGGGTCAGGTGTTTCGGGGCGGACGTGTCGGCTGGGTCAGGTGTTTCGGGGCGGACGTGTCGGCTGGGTCAGGTGTTTAAGGGAGGACGTGTCGGCTGGGTCAGGTGTTTCGGGGCGGACGTGTCGGCTGGGTCAGGTGTTTCGGGGCGGACGTGTCGGCTGGGTCAGGTGTTTAAGGGAGGACGTGTCGGCTGGGTCAGGTGTTTAAGGGAGGACGTGTCGGCTGGGTCAGGTGTTTCAGGGCGGACGTGTCGGCTGGGTCAGGTGTTTCGGGGCGGACGTGTCGGCTGGGTCAGGTGTTTCGGGGCGGACGTGTCGGCTGGGTCAGGTGTTTGCGGGCGGACGTGTCGGCTGGGTCAGGTGTTTCGGGGCGGACGTGTCGGCTGGGTCAGGTGTTTCGGGGCGGACGTGTCGGCTGGGTCAGGTGTTTAAGGGAGGACGTGTCGGCTGGGTCAGGTGTTTCGGGGCGGACGTGTCGGCTGGGTCAGGTGTTTCGGGGCGGACGTGTCGGCTGGGTCAGGTGTTTCGGGGCGGACGTGTCGGCTGGGTCAGGTGTTTAAGGGAGGACGTGTCGGCTGGGTCAGGTGTTTAAGGGAGGACGTGTCGGCTGGGTCAGGTGTTTAAGGGAGGACGTGTCGGCTGGGTCAGGTGTTTAAGGGAGGACGTGTCGGCTGGGTCAG
This sequence comes from Scyliorhinus torazame, assembly GCF_047496885.1. Taxonomy (NCBI): domain Eukaryota; kingdom Metazoa; phylum Chordata; class Chondrichthyes; order Carcharhiniformes; family Scyliorhinidae; genus Scyliorhinus; species Scyliorhinus torazame. Next base: position 214,053,307 of record NC_092718.1, on the reverse strand, counting down.
GTGTTTCAGGGCGGACGTGTTTGAAAGTTTATTGTCACTGGTAACTCCCTCGGGGGACTATAGAATTGCGACTTTCTTAAATTGGCATGTGAAAACAAAGTTGCTCGCACAGAGGGGTGGAGGGGCAGGAAGGATATATTCCTGCTGAACAGGCAGGACCCATTAGATCTCTCGCTGTAGTGGCTGCTTAACGCGAGTGAAAACCTGTCATTCATGTCCTCTGGCAGGGGAAACCCCAAACATGAATTTTAACCAAACTCAAAATTCGAACAAGTGAATTGGGCAGCTCTGGTGGACTACATCATTCAACTCAACTTCACTTTACTCCACACGCTGAAATTCATTCATTTGCTCACTTGTTTAAAAACAAAAATCACATTTAAATGAATAACAAGAAGGAGAAACAAAACTATCCTACTGCAGAGGTCTAATTTTAATTTAAAACTGTTCCAATGCAATGAAACAGTCAGTGAGTGAGTCTAGCCCCGAGTGCCTAACCTCATTCATACATCAAACTCCTGTTACAAGCAGAGGGCAGCACGGTAGCACACGGGACTAGCACTGTGGCTTCACAGTGGCAACAGCGCCAGGGTCCCAGGTTCGATTCCCCGCTGGGACACGGTCTGTACGGAGCCTGCACGTTCTCCCAGTGTGTGCGTGGGTTTCCTGTTTCCTCCCACAGTCCAGAGATGTGCTGTTAGGTGGATCGGCCGTGATAAATTGCCCCTTAGTGTCCAAAAAGGTTAGGAGGGGTTATTGGGATAGGGTGGAAGTGAGGGCTTAAGTGGGTCGGTGCAGACTCGATGGGCCAAATGGCCTCCTTCTGCCATTCTATAGAGAGAGGGGTACAAACGAGTTCCGGGACGGATTTGTCCTGCAGCGTTTTCCCGGAATAAATCCAGCAGTAATACGGAGACCAGAGGGGATTCTCGTTGTCCCCGACACTCTTTACTGATGTCAACGTTTTTTTTTTTTTGAGAGCAGGTTTGGCCAAGGACAATCTGCTCATCAAATGCCCATCCTGGCCGAGCTCACGGACCCCTGTAACCCTTAAACAGCCCACTTTCCAAAGACAACATTACCAAGAGAGTCATCTACAGAGGAGAGCACCTGTAGAAGCAGTGAGAATGTGGAACTCACTCCCCCAAAAGGCTGTGCACGCTGGGAGTGAACTAAAAATGGTGAAGAACGAGACTGGGTTCACCCTACCTCACTGGGAACGAGGTTAGATCTGTTGGGTAACATGATCAAAGGATATGGAGCCAAAGCAGATAAAATGTCAGGGTTCAGATCAGACATGACTGAATTGAGGAGTGGAGCAGATTAGAGGGGCTGGATGGCTTGCTCCTATCTCTTTCCAATAATGTTTCAGTGTCGACGGTCTTCAGGGAAGACATATACCCGCTCTGCAGGATCTCACACACAGACACAGCAAATCTTCCGGAACACTTTTTCCTCCAGAGAGTATGAGCCCTCTGCCCCGTGAAGGCGGAACCCGATTTAATGGCAGTGCTGCTGATGACAAACATGGTGCTCATACCCCTTCCCAAAAGATTCCAGGTGACCAAGGACAGAGACATCTTCATGAGACAGGAGGTGCGACACCGTTACCTCAATCACAGATTCCAAAGATACAATGTACCCTCGGATCAGAGTGGAGATTACACAGGATAGACGCCACAGAAACTGGCCATTCGGCCCAACCAGTCCATGCTGGGGTTCATGGTCCAACGGAGTCTACTCCCACCCCTTCTCATCGTAACCATCTCTCCCCCTTCCCCCTCAACTGTTTTGTCCAGCTTTCCTTCAAATGCATCTTCACTAACCACTGGGGGAGCAGGTCCCGCTCTCCTCGCTACTCTTGGGGCAAGGACGTTTTGTTTCTTGGTGACTATCTGATGTTGAATCTATGTGCAGCCACACTCACCATGCTGTAACATTTCTTCACGATGTGGTCACTCACGTTGCCCCAGACGGTGATGTCCTGTCGATTAAACTTCTTCACCAAGTCCGATACCTGCCAGATAATGGACACATGGAACCAGGAGGTTTAGAATGGCTGATCCGCCTGGACAGTCTCAATACACCAGGTTTCTACTTTGTTACAAGAGGCGGAACCAGACTCTTTGTAACATCAAGATGAGCTTCCAGCTACACATCCATGTTAAAACCAAGACTGCCCAGTTCGACTTCCATAACATCACAGCCCACCTCGTGCTGATTCAAGTCTAGGTTTCCTCCGGATTGGACTATTCTCCCACATTCCTGGCGATTCTCCAACATTCTGAGCTCAACCAAAACTGTTCCTTTTTAAAAAAAATATATATAAATTTAAAGTATCCAATTTCCCCCCCCCCCCCAATTAAAGGGCAATTTAGCATGGCCAAACCACCTACCCTGCGTGGGGGCAAGACCAACGCAGACCGAGGGAGAATGTATTCTCTGTAATCTTCTCCAGTCCTCACAAACCTCCGCGATCCCAGTGTTCCTCCAATTCCTTGATTTCAATGGCTCCACCACTGCGCTCGGCCTAAAATTGCAGCATTTTCTTCCCAAACCTCGGACTCTAACTTGCCCCTCCTTTATGATGCCCCCTTAAGCTGACTTCTTGACCAAGCTTTTGGTCACCTGACTTAATATTTCCTGATGCGCCGTGGTGTGAAATGTTGCTTTATAACTCTCCATATACGGAGAGCCGCCCCCACCGAATCCTTTGCTCGTTATCTATAAGGAGGTAGTCTAACATCTCAAACGGTCCTTGAACTGGGCGACTTGCTCGACCGTTTCTGCATTGAAGAGTGAACCAAATTGCTGTGGGCCTAGAGTCTGCATTAATGTAGGTCAGGCCAGGTAAGGATGGCAGATTTCCTTCCCTATAGGATATCAGTGAACCAGATGGATTTTTACAACAATTGCTCATAGTTCCATGGTCACCATTACTGGCATTAACTTTATTTTCCAGATTTTATTGAGTTTGAATTCCATTGGCGGTGGTGGGATTTGAATCCGTGTCTCCAGAGCATTAGCCTAGCCCTCTGGATTATTGGCCCGGTCACGTTACCCTCACACACCACCATCTTGTGATTGCTTCAGCAGAGAAAGGTGGTTTTCCCCTTTGGGTACCTTTTGAATGAGGACGTCACTGTCGACCTTGATGTCGATGTTGATGGGCGTGTCTGGAAAGGCTTCAAATACTTCGCTCAGTAGCGGAATACTTCTGTCTTTTCCTCCCACGCAGACACAATCTAAAGAAAAGGGATGAACAATCAGCCACAGATTGTACCGATCGACCAACACAGACATTGCAAAGCGCTCGCATAACAAATGTAAGGGGCGGCACCGCGGGCAATTAACCAGTCATGGTGGCTACAGTACCCACAATCCCCTCTGCTCCAGAAAGCGCTCTATCTATGAGGTGGTTTTTAAGCTTAAGTATGCGGGCGCACAGACATTGCAAAGCGCTTGCATAACAAATGTAAGGGGCGGCACCGGATGAGGGGGGAACTGGATTGACCATTCCGCTCATGACACGGCTTTCCCCAGAACCATCATCTCGAAGCTCACCCCCGCCTTCCTCCTAAAAACCCACAGCCATGCTCCTCAACATTAGTCTAATTCTGGCCTCGTGCACAAGGTGACCAATCAGCCCGGGCCTTCCAGGACTCTCTCGGTATTTGGCTTTCGGTCTGATGTCCCTGACTAGAGTTTCCCGGGACTCCATTTGTCCTGGAATTCCTCGGTGTTTGCATCTTTTGTGCCCGTTTTTGAGCATTGTGCTGCTGTGCACGTGTAGGTCCCAACCCTCGGGGAGGTGGGGGTGCGTGTACGGAAGCAGCTGAACTCAGTATTTATTGCCCATCCCTAATTGCCCTGATCTGGATTATACAGAGTGAACCACATTGCGCCGCAAACCACGTAAAAGGTCAGACCAGCGACGGACTTTTCAATCCCCAAAAGACATCAGGTCATCCAGATAGATTTTTACAACAGTCAATGACGGCTTCCCAGTCATTAGAATTTTAATTCCAGATTTTAAAAAATTTTCATTCAAATTTCACTATCTGCCATGGTCAGCTTCGAACCTGGGTACTTGTCCAGTCCAGTGACAAGACCACTGCCTCCCTTCTAGCCTCCTAATGCCCTGTTCTACCCTGGGGTCTCCCATTTCCACTGCTTGCATACTTAAGCTTAAAAACCACCTCATAGATAGAGCGCTTTCTGGAGCAGAGGGGATTGTGGGTACTGTAGCCACCATGACTGGCTAATTACCATAAGAAATTATCTGCAGCGATCAGCTTACATTACTGGCCCAAGTGGCTCTAAGCAGCAGGTACAATGGTGCATTTCCACTGCAATAGCCCATAAAAAAACCTCCCATAGCTTTGCAGTGGGACATATTATAATATTAGTTTGCTTCAATACCTCCAGCAATCTGCAAATCTTACCTTTCTTGAAAGAGACGTGCAGCTTGCAATGGTAAAGCGGGAGCTCCTGAAAGAAATATGGCAGGGAGAGAAAAGGAAAAGAGGAGAACAGATTATATTGATACACTGATTACCCGTGCATTGATACCCGATACCTCAGCAATGCTAGTTCCAAAAATACAAGGTAGCAGTCACAGTCACACAATAGAGATAAGCTCCCACAGGGTTACTCCCTCAATAGAGCCGCAGTCCTTTGTTCTGCACCTTATAATCACAGCAGTTGACATACTTTAAGCCTTATATTTGACCTCAGCTGACTTCAATTGACATCACAAAAAGGAGACGGATCAGCCCTGTAGTAACATGGTTTAAAATATAGCAACATGGCATCACTGTGAAGGAAGTGTGTCATGTGGATGTGGTCCAGCCTCTATCGTTTCTGCCTGGAGCGGGACACAGCTCTAGATGTCTCCACACTTCCTGTCCCCGTGTATCTGTTCACATGTGTCTAGAATTAACAAATAAACCTGCAACTTGCTTGCACAATCCCTTCTGAGCGACTGGGGCCTTTATAATATAACACATGACAGGCTCGGACAATAGTGGCTCACGAGGTGGCAGGGTGGCGCAGTGGTTAGCACTGCTGCCTCACGGTGCCGAGGACCCGGGTTTGATCCCGGCCCCGGGTCACTGTCAGTGTGGGGAGTTTGCATATTCTCCCCATGTCTGCATGGGTCACAACCCAAAAAGATGTGGTGGTTAGGTGGATTGGCCGCACTAAATTGCCCCTTAATTGGAGAAAAAACAGAATTGGCACTTTAAATTTATATATTAAAAAAAAAAATAGTGGCTCACGAACCCATCTCGTTGTTTGGAAACTTAGTGGCTCCCAGGATTGTAAACCCCCTCAGATTGTTCTGAAATCTTCTCAACAACTTGGGAGGCAAAATGCAGCCCAGGGTACAATCTGGTCCTGGTATATGTATATCTAACCAATAAAACTATCCAACAGATCAAGCAGTTCCCAGAGCACAGGATTCTGGGGATTGCAACGCAACTGTCATTACTGACCAATTGTCACAAGGGGTGATACATCAGGTAAATAATACCAGGAACAGGATCGTAGGTCATGTGATAAAATTTTCCCACCAGAGTTGGCAACAACACAGCTCGTACCTCACTGGCTTTAAACACCCCCTCGAGATGAGAGTGCTTCTTGTTTGCATGTGCAGAGGGGACCTCACTGCAACTTCTAACATAAAGACACCGAGGAATGTAACACTGCCCTGGTGCTGTACCATTACCTGTGCCAGCTCTGATTGAGGTGTTCCAGTCCTGCAAGAAAGCCTCAACGCTCTGGTTCGGAGACTGAGTCATGCTGAGACTTGGCTGCTGAGAGGCAGGAATGCCTTGGACATTATCCAACCCAAATTAAATGTCATGCCAAGAATTTCAGCTGCCATGTGACTGCAGCACGAAACATTTTGACAGGTCAGGTCCTTCAGTGCATCTGACCAGTGACGCTGTGGATTTCCTGTTGGGGCACTCGCCTGCTCCTTAAATGAGTCCAGGCTCCTCACCTCACTCGATCCATCCTGGCACGCACCTCAGCCAACAATCTGTCTCTATTTCTGTAATAAATTTGCCCTTTGCAGCTTTGAACCCATGGCCTTTAGCTCCCTGTAGCCCCCACATTAGCCAGATGTTGAACGCTTAATCCAAGCCTTTAGTCAACGATATGCAGTTTGATAATTAAATATTGCACACAGCTCAAAACAAAAACATCCTGGGCAGCACCTGCATTTCTAAAGTTTCAAATTTCAAAAGAGCTCTCTGATACATGTCCTGTCCTTGTCACTGTCAGCTTCCGCCAGGAAGACAATAAAAAGACGTGCATTGCTGTAGCAGCTTCTCCGACCTTCCAAACCATTCCACAGCCAATTAAATACTTTGACGTGTGGTCATTGTTATATCGTAGGTTAGTCCATTATTAGGAGGTGTGAAAGATGACATTTGGCACCTTCCTCGATTTTAGATTTAGACTTATTGGGCACCATCAAACGGCCACGCTGAGCCCCAACAGCATCTTGCAGTGGCGCAGCGTGGCTGGTGAAAGCTGGGAGACCCCGCTCCCGGGATCTATCCGGCTCGCAATGCCTCGCCAGATTCAACGCAATCGCGTGAGACGTTGCGATGTGAAGCACTTTTTAGCAAATCTGCATATTAGAGCGAGGCAGCAAGATTCGAGAGTTACCTGAGATTTTGTGATTCAACCCCTTTGCCTCAGAGACCTCGGGCGAGCGTCGTTCAACACTGGACTCCACGAATGGGGACCAGACGGAACAGCCCTCGGGGTCTGCCAAGGGATCGGAGGGCCCCCAGCTGCATGCCCTTTGAGCAGGGCGGTGCCCTGACACTGCTGGTGCCACCTGGGCACCAGTCAGTGCCAGCCTGGCACTGCCAAGGAGCAGAGTGCCCTGTGGGAGGGGCAGGGCTGGGGGAACACTGCGCCCTGGAGAGGCAGGGCTGAGTGAACGCTGCACCCAGTCGGAGGTGCTGCCCTCTGTGAGATATTAAATAGTGGCTGCCTATCCGGTTTGCTAACACCAATCTGAGCAGTCTTGTGCCAGAGTTCGAACAACAGAAAGTTCACCTTGTGTCCTGCGCCACAGTTCTTCCTCAACCAATGAGGGTCCTTCCTCTCAACCAATGAGGGTTCTTCCTCTCATTTGCCGTTCCTGGGATCTTACAGTAATGTGTGTATACCATGTTATATTACTCTTTGCTAATATATCGGTACTCTTTGCTTCGCAATCCAGAATGGTCTGATGGTGAGATTCTGCAGAAACCACCAATCTTCAACTTAAAGCAAAACTGATTTATTGAGTAACGAATTGATGAATATGGAGTTTGCACACTCCACTGAACTATAACTAGTAATCAAGTAATCAAGATTAAAGTATTAAAAAATTTAAACTACACGTGCTTATGCTGTGATCTATCTCTCTAACACTCTACTGTCTAGTCACTCCTGGTTGGATGAGACCCAAGATCTGTTGAGTTCTCATATATACATATATAGTGGAATTTAGTGTTGCCCTCTAGTGGTTGTGATACACTGAGATGGAATCATTAACCCTTTACTTGTGTACCAAACGGCTTGCCAACATTACTTCATATCTGACCAGTGAAAGTGTATCGTGTGTCATTTTGTCCAAAGTGACAGACTGATTGAGGGAAGGGAGAGGAGCTGTTCAGAGTAACTTGCTGAAGTTCACCACTTACTCTGAAAGTGAGGTTGCCGATATCCTTATTCAGTCCTGTGGTTCTTTTCAAGTTGCTGTCATGAGACACGACCACCTGTTCGTCTTTGGTGAGGTGACAATCGAGCTCCAGCATCTCCGTCCCCAACTGCACGGCGCTGAAAACGGTTAAAACAGTAAACGGTACTTTTCTTCAACCAGTTCCACTTGCAGGGCAATGATTTTAGTGGATATTAAAATGTCAGTGTTGTTAAATAAAACGGCAGTTCCCCCCCCCCCCCAATCCCAGCATCCAACACAGCTTCAGGTCAGCTTCTTGCACCCGAATAGAATCGAGAGTGTCAAACGTACAAGAGCTGGAGACAAAGTGAGAAGAAACATTTTAACTTCCTCCCCAGCCCCAGCACCATCGTGCCCGACAAGTTCATGTTGACAGAGGAGAACCGACAGCACACATCAGGTACCATTCAGCCCTCCGAGTGCACCAGTTCTCTGCTAGCCCTGGCCAAAGTTCATCGCACTTCCCTGCTCTCTCTTCCCCCCCCCCCCTCAGTCCCCTAGCCTTCCTCTACCTCAATTATTTATCCATTTCCCCCCTTCTCTGTGGCCAAAGCATTTTCTAAGCCCCAACAACCCTCGAATGTCTCAGTCTCTCCGGGTACTCATGTGGCATCATTGTTTTTTGGGGATGGTCTCTAGGGTCAGGTTATCCAGCAGAAGAAACGTGTCGGACATAATGGCATAGCAGGCCATAGGGCCCATCAATTCGGTCAAAACTCTTCATAATTTCAACCAGAAATCTCGGCTAAACTTCTTTTGAGCTCCACTATCCCCAGGGGAGTGGATCCCTTCACCAGCAACAAAGAAAATGGGAGTGCAAGATTAAAGAAATCTTGCTCAATTGCATGGGGCTTTGGGGAAACTACACCTGGGAGTAGGTGTGCAGTTTTGGTGTCTGGATTTAAGGAAGGATTTGGAAAGAAGATGCAACAAAGGTTTTACTAGATTGATGCCTGGGATGAGAGAGTTGCCAGAGGAGGGGCGACTCAATCTCTGGAGTTTAGATAAAAAAGACATGATCTCATTGAAACACAACATTCTCCGAGAGGTCCCCTACCTAAATGGATCACCTGAAAGGGCACAGATTAGGCTCGTGTCCAGATAACTGCACAGACTGATCTCAATTGGGCTGTTTAGCACAGGGCTAAATCGCTGGCTTTGAAAGCAGACCGAGGCAGGCCAGCAGCACGGTTCGATTCCCGTAACAGCCTCCCCGAACAGGCGCCGGAATGTGGCGACTAGGGGCTTTTCACAGTAACTTCATTTGAAGCCTACTTGTGACAATAAGCGATTTTCATTAGTCTGTCTTGATAAAAAAGATCTATAAGACACGATTCATCAATCCCTAATTGCTCCCAGATTCACTTCCCACACCGTCTCCTGTTATTCCGGTGTTGGTTTGCAGGTTAACACCAATGATTTTTTTTTCCCCAAATACAGGGCAATTTATCGGGGCCAATCCACCTACCCTGCTCACCTTTGGGTTGTGGGGGCGAAACCCATGCAAACACGGGGAGAATGTGCAAACTCCACACGGACAGTGACCCGGAGCCGGGATCGAAGCCGGGTCCTCGGCGCCGTGAGGCAGCAGTGCTAACCACATTGTTAACTCACTGAACCACGCTGCAATGGGCTTGGGCGGTTCGGTGTCTGGTCGCGCTCCTGCAGAATGCTTTGCGGTGTTACACTATGTTAACGGTGCAATGTAAATGCAAGTTGTCGTGGTGACCCAACATGAAGGATGGAAACATCTTCAACCGCTCAGGATTCTGTTATTCGAATCCACAGCTCATATTACTACCCTCAAATAACTGTTCCGTGTTATTTATGTAGTTTCTATTTGAACCATTTTGTCCGAAGTTAGTGGTTACCGTCCTGAGCTAGCTTCGTGCTCACATCAATCAGAACGTCATCACCCGACATTAGAATATCCTTGGTGTAAAACAAAAAGTAAATGTCCAATTAAGGTGCTTCATGAGCACCTTCTGTGGCTCAAAAAGCACTTTTACCTCCAAGTCAGAGTTGTGGGTTCAAATCAAGTCCCAATCGATGAGCACAAAAATCGATGCAAGCAATGCTGCACTGTCGGTGGCAACGGATTCTAGAGGTGGGTGAAGCCCAGGCCCAATCTGCCATCTCAGGTGCACTGCGAAGCGCCCCGGGCATTATTCCCAAGGAGGGAGCAGGGGCATTATTCCCAGAGTCTTGGCCAATACCTCTCAGCCAATTGATGGATCTGGTCAATTATTGCATCACTTTTGTGGGATCTTGCTGTCCATAACGTAGCTGCTGCCCTTCTCAAGGTTACAGCTCGGGCCACCTCAGTATTACCAAGGGGTGGGGGGGGGGGGGTGGGGGGGGGGGAAGAGCAAGGAAGGGGAGGGCTCACAAAATCCATTTATGAGTGGCGTTTACATCATCAAGTGTTACAGCATAATGCGGCCATTCAGCCCATTAGGCCTGCAGCAGCTTTTTGAAGAGCCACCTAATTAGTCCCTCCACCGCCTCCCTTCCCCCCCCATAACCTGCCAACGTTTCATTTCCAAGGATTTATCCCATTCCCATTTGAAAGTTCCTATTGAATCTGCTTCCACCATCCTTTCAGTAACGCCCATCAGATCAGCCCCCTCTGGTCATCTGTTAAATATGGAAAATCCATCAATCTCTGGTGACCAATCCGCCTGCCCGCGGAAACATTTTCTCCCTACATACTCAATCAAAACCCTTCAGAATATTGAACACCGCTGTTAAATTCCCCCTTAACCTTCCCTGCTCTGGGGAGAACAATCCCAAACTTCTCTAGTTTCTTTGTAGAAACGTCGCTTGGGCCTGGTATCATTGGAGTAAATCCCCGCTGCATCCTCTCCAAAATCCTTCCTAAAGTGCGGTGCCCAGAACGGACCACGATTCCCCAGCTGAGCTCTAACCAGCGACTGAGAAAGTCGGGCGGCAGTACGGGGAATTAAATATTGCTGAAAAGGCAGAACGTGCTCCCAAAGCTGCTCGTCTCGCTGAAAACTCCAGAATGCCGCATTTCAAACAATCACAGCAATTCACACGCACGTTGGGGCCTGTGTGGGCTCCGCCCCTTGAGGGGAAGTATAAAGAGCAGTCGCCCTATAGGTGGTTCCCACTAACAGATCAGTCGCAGGCAGGCACTGTTCTAGTTGATCAAAGCCACAGTTTACTTCTACTCCTGGTTTCGTGTGAATTGACGGTCGCATCAATTTAATCAACTAGAACAGTGCCTGCCTGCGACTGATCGGTTAGTCGGAGCCGCCTACAGGACGACTGCTCTTTATACTTCCCCTCCAGGGGAGGAGCCAGGGGCGGAGCCCACACAGGCCCCAACATGCTACATCATAGGCAATACCTTACAATGGTCCATAGGTGGAGCCCACATGGGCAACAGCGTAATACAGATTATGCACATGGTGAATTGTTACAGCAATACATTCACCACACAGACTCTGCACCCTTTTGTCCTGTAATATAAATTGCAGTGATCATTTGAGACGTGGCATTCTTGCGTTCGTCCTGATTTGGTTCAGCAGAACTCCGATGGGCTGAATGGCCTCCTTCTGCACTGTAAATTCTATGATAAACTGCCTCGCTACGTTTTAGCTCTTCGAACAGATGTGAAAGGTGAATCAATAAAGGCAGCGTACATCCCACTGTTCTGCGATGTAATCTAGATTAAACTTTAATCTGTTCCCGTTGAGCGTTAAACCTTATTTTCGAGTTTGTCAATTCGCCCCCTCTCATTGATGGAAGCAGAATGAGCTTCTCTCTCTTTCAGAAGCCAAAGCGGTGATTAGGACATTACGTTAATTATACAGCTCAGTTCACCACAGTGATTTGTTCCTACATTCCTGTCCAAAATCCTCCTTCTTTCTCCTCTCCGGAGAGTGGTGACTCATCCTGCAGCACAGCTTCCCAACTCTCCGGTACCTCACAAGAGGTACTTCAGCGAGGCAGCAGTTCGACCGCCTGGAGTGTGTGGGACTGGGGACAGTCACAGAGAAAGGCTTTGAAGTCAACCTGAGCACACTTTAAGGGGCGAGAGGGTGTCGAGCGTCACTGAAACGCGATTAAGATTAGGGACTGGCACTTTTCTGGGATTTTGTGACCCATTTTCTTAAAAGAGAGAGAGAGACAGATATGCAAGATTTCAACATCAAAATGATTCACTCAAGCTTTATGACTTATCAAAACACAAATCAGGTGGTGTTTAAGGTTCATTAACCTCTAGATTTGACTATTCCAACACAGTCCTAGCTAAACCCTACCCTCCGCAATCTCTTTTAGTGTCTTAACTCACACCCAGTCCCGATTTTAATCACTCCTTCAGTTGTGTAGGCCATAAACTCTGGAATTCCCTCCCTGTATTTGTCTGCCTGCTATCCTCCATTAAGCCACTCCATAGATTCCCTACAGTGCAGAAGGGGCCCAGTCGGCCCATCGGGTCTGCACTGACCCTCCGAAAGAGCACCCTACGTCCCCGCCCTATTCCCACCTAACCTGCACACCTTTGGACTGTGGGAGGAAGCCGGAGCACCCGGAGGAAACCCACAGGAGACATGGGGAGAACGTGCAGACTCTGCACAGGCGGTGACCCGAGGCCGGAATTGTACCCGGGTCCTTGGCGCTGTGAGGCAGCAGTGCTAACCACTGTGCCACCCTTCTTCCTAAAACTACTCGTTCTAAAAAGTTGCCTCATGTGGCACAGGCTCGCGAGTTTGTTTGACAATAGCTCCTGTGAAACAAGGTGGGATGTTTTACTACCTAAAAGGCGCTATACAAATGCACGTGGTTTTCCTGCCCTCTGTAAAGACAAACGAAACAGAAACAAGAGGGCACTAATGTCACACCAGCAGCAAATCCCGAGCTGTATCCTTTACCCAGAGTGGGAAGATCTCGGATACCATCCTGAAATAGATGTACACTGACCATTCGTCAAATTGCTGGGATTCACTGACCAACAGCATGGGGGGGGGGGGGAAGACAAGGGATGGGCAATAAACGTGGCCTTGACGGGTCATTCACATCCTGAAAACAGATTAAAAACAAGATAGTGGAGGGACAAAGTGCTACCTCTCCAAAGGGCTGGTTCGCAGCCCGATCAATGATTTACTACCTGAAATGAAAATCGCTTATTGCCACAAGTAGGCTTCAAATGAAGTTACTGTGAAAAGCCCCTCGTCGCCACATTCCGGCGCCTGTTCGGGGAGGCTGGTCTGGGAATTGAACCGTGCTGCTGGCCTGCCTTGGTCTGCTTTCAAAGCCAGCGATTTAGCCCCGTGCTAAACCAGCCCCTCTGGCTGGGTTCCAGGCCCAGAACGCTTAAAACTATCAGGAAAGATTGAACAGGCTCCAGAAAGGACAAGAATTAGGGGTGACCTGACCTGGAGGGATTTGGTAGGGTTGGTGTCGAGAAGATACTTCCATTGGTGAAGAGTCCAAAACATAGAATTGCCAGGAATACAATTCAATTGGGAATTCAATAGGGCATTCAGGAGAAAGTTCTTATCTAGAGATGGTGGCAAGAATGTAGAATCTCTGACTACAAGGAGTGGCTATGATTAAAGAAATACAAACTTGCAATAATGAAACACCTTTCACAAACAACAGCTGCTCCAAAGTGCTTTACAGCCAAGGACGTGCTTTTTGCAGTGTCGTCACTATTCTAGGAATGCAGGAAGTTAATGAGCTTAACAGGGAGTTGGAGATGAAAATAAAATGGGACAAGTATCGAGGCAACTAAAGGAATAATGAGATGCAATTTGCCCAGTAACACGATGAGCAGCAGTCTAGAGCGATTGGTGTGCGAATGCCAGAATGCCAGAGATCTGGGAGGCTATACAAATGATAACGGCAAGGGTTAGAGCAAGGTAGACAGGAGAATCCAGAGGGAAATATTAAAGAGATTGAACAGTGTAATTGGGGACACCCTCAATGGAGAGGGAGGCTAGATCTCCATACAACAGCCAGACAGGTGGGTTACAACTGTGATCCGAGCCTAGGAGGCCTGTTCCAGCTAACAATTAGAACCATGGCAAATTGCAGATATTCTCCTCTGAAAGACGCAGTTTAAAGGGGTGTCGGGGGGCCCAGCCAACCACACGTTTCTGATCCTGCTCCAGACTCGGAGTTCTGGACGGTCTTCTGAGTGTCCTGTCTGCTTATTGGTCATGTCCTGTTCTCGGTGTCCATTAGTTGCTTGGCAATAAGGGGGTCAGAGGAGAGATTCCACAACATGTGGAAAAAGTTCACGAGCCTCGTCACGGACCTGTTTGCAACCGCTGGGAGGGGGGGGAAAAGAGAGAAGAGAGACAGGCAGCGTCGCTTGGATGGAAGGGAGCTCGCGAATAGCAGAGAAAGAATGGTGAGAAAGGACACTCATGGCAGGGAACACAAATCCCTCACACATGGGTTAAACCGGGAAAACGGACTGATCTGCCCCCCACCCACCAAAACAATGACAATCAGCAAGCCAGGGAAAGGATCCCAGCAATATATGTAAATATTTGGGCAAAACTGGGTGCAACTCCTGTCGCTAAGCGATAGGAGTCCCAGAAAGAACCCTTCAAGGTACTGTATAAACACTACTGTAAATAATGTAAAATAGTCCTGGCACCTCCGTCACAGACATGGTGACATCGCGGGGCTCATGTTTTTTAATTTGTGGGGCAGCACGGTGGCGCAGTGGTCAGCACTGCTGCCTCACGGCGCCGAGGTCCCAGGTTCGAATCTCGGCCCTGGGTCACTGTCCGTGTGGAGTTTGCACATTCTCACCGTGTGCGTGGGTCTCGCCCCCACAACCCAAAGATGTGCAGGGTGGGTGGATTGGCCACACTAAATTGCCCCTTAATTGGAATTGCTTTTTAAAAAAAAAAAAATAAAGTTGTCGTTTTTATTGTGTTAACTATTATTCCCGTTGTTCTTGCATTGTTCGTTGTCTGCAAAGCTCTGTTTTTTAATTAAATTCAAATGCCGACAAAAAAAAATTTAAAAGACTCAGTTTCGTGCGTTGGCTGAACCAGGAAGAGACGGTGGTTCCCAGGCTTGGCCACCTAAATGGTATTGTGTGGTAACTATTAGGTGGATTTGACCTGGAGAATTACTAAAATTGGATGGTGCTAGGGAAAAGGGGTATCTCAGTGAGTTCAGGGAACATGGGTATATTTTGGGAACAAGACATAACTTCAGATAACACAGTTTAGTTAATCATGTGCCCAAGTGTCAGAGTGGAAATTAGTCTTTTGTGTTACTTTCTTTTACTTTAACAGATATTCTTTATTAATTGTTTATACAAAGACTGGACTGGTTCCTCAATGGGTTGGACAATGTTCCTCACTTTTTCCAATCAAAAATACACCACTGAGAGCCAGTGTAGACAATCTGGCAGGTAACTTCCTGTACCAGCCTCCCCAAACAGGCACCGGAATGTGGCGACTAGGGGCTTTTCACAGTAACTTCATTGGAAGCCTACTTGTGACAATAAGTGATTCATTTCATTTTCAACTTCAGCAGGACGCTTAACACGATGCAGGAAATGTGGCAACCAATTTGTACACAGCAAGCTCCCAACATTCAGTGATAATGATCAAATGACCTGCTTTTGTAATGTTGGATAAATATCATGCAGGGCACCAGGGAGAACGTCCTTGCTCTTCTTCCAAGTAACGGCGTGGGATCTTACACATGCACACGAAGGGGCAGATGGGACCTGGGCATAATGTCTCATCTGGAAAACTGCACCTGTGACGCTGCAGCACTCCCTCGGTGCTGCACAGAGATGTCAGCGATCAAGCCCTGGAGTGGGACTTGAACCCTCAACCTTGCCATGAGAGGCAACAGCGCTACCAACTGAGCCACGTCTGACATATGGCACAGATATATTGGAGGCAAGCACATGGAGAGAGAAATGAGACGGCGTGTGCGGTGAATAATCTGCGTGGGCCACAGTCGGGCCAAATGACCTTCCTGTGCATTAGCGGGTTTCAGGCCCAATCACACGGGTGCGCACATTTTGCTTATAGCGGTCATGACCATGGAGAGAACTGCCCGGTTTGTCTTTAAAGTAGTGCCATGGGATCTTTGGCACCACCAGCGGGGACAGACAGGATCTCAGTTTAACACCTTATCCCAAAGACAGCACCTCAGGCTTTGCAGCGTTCCCTCAGGACTGCACGGAAAGTGCCCTCCTGGGTCACGTGGTCGGTCTCCAGAGCGGGACTTGAGCCCAGGACTCAATGAGCAAGAGCTGAAACTATGCCCCCTGCATATTGTACTCCGACCGGGGCGGAGTAGCTTCCCTAGAGTAGCCAGTTATGTTTTTTTTTTTAATTAAGGGGCAATTTAGCGTGGCCAATCCACCTAACCAGCACATCTTTGGGTTGTGGGGATGAAACCCACGCAGACACGGGGAGAATGTGCAAACTCCACACGGACAGTGACCCAGGGCCGAGATTCGAACCCGGGTCTTCAGCGCCGCAGTGCAAGGACCCATCTTAAACCCCACCCCAAAAGCCTAACTCCACTAGGGGCCAATGAGCTAACAGCGCTTCCCCCGCTCAGAACGACAAAATACAGGGTTAAATCCTAATATAGAACATGAAATGAAAATCGCTTGTCAAAAGTAGGCTTCAAATGAAGTTACTGTGAAAAGCCCCACTCGCCACATTCCGGCGCCTGCTCGGGGAGGCTGGTACAGGAATCGAACCGTGCTGCTGGCCTGCCTTAAAAGCCAGCGATTTAGCCCAGTGTGCTAAACCAGCCCCTGGCAGACATTAGACATGGACTAAATAGGCACAGCGATTATTTATAATGTGGGGTTTCTTAGGAACTAATTGTGTCACTCGTTTACCAACTGTGTTCGCTCTTCCCTACCACCCCTCCTAATTTGGCTCTGTATCGTTGACGCATGGTAGGTAGCACAGTTGCTTCACAGCGCGAGGGTCCCAGGTTCGATTCCCGGTTTGGGTCACTGTCTGTGTGGAGTCTGCACATTCTCCCCGTGTCTGCGTGGGTTTCCTCCGGGTGCTCCAGTTTCCTCCCACAGTCCAAAGATGTGCAGGTTAGGTGGATTGGCCATGATAAATTGCCCTTAGTGGCCAAAAAGGTTGGGAGGGGTTATTGGGTTATCATAGAATTTATAGTGCAGAAGGCCATTTGGCCCGTTGAGTCTGCACCGACCCACTTAAGCCCTTCCTTCCACCCTATCCCCATAACCAGGTTCGATTCCCGGCTTGGGTCACTGTCTGTGTGGAGTCTGCACGTTCTCCCCGTGTCTGCGCGGGTTTCCTCCGGGTGCTCCAGTTTCCTCCCACAGTCCAAAGATTCCAAGACCCGGTGCAGACTCAACGGGCCGAATGGCCTCCTTCTGCACTGTAAATTCTATGATAACCCAATAGCCCCTCCTAACCTTTTTGGTCACCAAGGGCAATTTATCATGGCCAATCCACCTAACCTGCACATCTTTGGACTGTGGGAGGAAACTGGAGCACCCGGAGGAAACCCACGCAGACACGGGGAGAACGTGCAGACTCCAGAGAGACAGTGACCCAGCAGGGAATCGAACTTGGGACCTTGGCGTGGTGAAGCAACTGTGCTAACCACTGTGCTGCCTACCATGCATCAACGATACAGAGCCAAATTAGGAGTGGCGGTAGGAAAGAGAGAAGAGAGAACACATTTGGTAAACGAGTGACACAATTAGTTCCTAAGAAACCCCACATTATAAATAATCGCTGTGCCTATTTAGTCCATGTCTAATCCCATCATGTGGGCTGTTTATCCCAGGCCACACATTCCTTCAGTTTTAAGCCACTTAAGCAGTTCGGCAACCTCTCCGAAGCTGCTGTTGTGTTTAAGGTAGATCTTTGGGAGAACAATGCCAGCAGACATCAGTGATTCCCCCCCCACCACTAACATCGGTGCTTCACTTCCAAGTCAATGATGAAGGAGGGATCTCTGCAGCAGTGGCGGGGACCCACTGTTAACCAGTCACATGGCTTTAAGCGGGAGAGATATCTGCCCCAAGAGGGAGGAGTGGATCAAAGATCTCCTTTTATCTCTTAACACTTGGGCGGTTACACACCTAATTTTGCAGACAGGGTGACAATGAATCCAGCCGTTAGGCCCAAGTGATGTCCACAGAGCTTTATTCAAATTTTCAATTCTTTTGTGTAGCCTCACAGATGAATCCATTCTGAAATTAGTTTCAGAGACACAGAAAATAATATATTTTTCTTGTCCGAATTGGCTTGCCATGGAATCCCTACAGTCCAGGAGGTGGCCATTTGGCCCATCGAGTCTGCACCAGCCCACCCCGCGTATTGATCACGGCCGATCCACCTAAGCGAGGCACATCTTTGGACTGTGGGAGGAAACCGGAGCACCTGGAGGAAACCCACGCAGACACGGTGGGAACGTGCAGACTCCACACAGACAGTCACCCGAGGCCAGAATTGAACCCCCACAACCCAAAGATTTTTTTTTAAATAAATAAATTTAGAGTACCCAATTCATTTTTCCCAATTAAGGGGCAATTTAGCGTGGCCAATCCACCTAGCCTGCACATCTTTGGGTTGTGGGGGTGAAACCCACGCAGACACGGGGAGAATGTGCAAACTCCACACGGACAGTGACCCAGAGCCGGGATCGAACCTGGGACTTCGGCGCCGCGAGGCAGCAATGCTAACCACTGTGCTGCCTCACACAACCCAAAGATGTGCAGGGTAGGTGGGTTGGCCACACTAAATTGCCCCTTAATTGGAAAAAAAAAAATTAGATACTCTAAATTTATTCTAAAAAATAATAATTTCCAGCCATGAGGTACTGGAGGTCTGATTCTGCCAAAGGAAATTTGAAAGTAAAATTTGCGATGGGATGTGGGCGTCACTGGCTAGGTCAGCATGTGTTGCCCACACCTCAGGGGCTGGTTTAGCACACTGGGCTAAATAGCTGGCGTTGAAAGCAGACCGAGGCAGGCCAGCAGCGCGGCTTCAATTCCCGTACCAGCCTCCCCGAACAGGTGCCGGAATGTGGCGACTAGGGGCTTTTCACAGTAACTTCATTTGAAGCCTACTTGTGACAATAAGCGATTTTTCATTAATTAATTGCCCTCCAAGGTGGGGGGGAAGCCACCTTCTTGAACAGCTGACTGTTCCAGGTGGTTCGGCGTTTCTGCAGGGACTGGGTACAATGGAGGAAAAGGGTTCGTGCACGGGGTCAGGTTGGAGGGCCCTGGTGGTTACTGCCCCACTCCTGTATCCCCTGCAAGATTCACTTTGGGCCCGCTGGCGAGAGCCACCTGGGAGGATTTGGGATCAGTTTCGGCAGCATTTTAACCTGGGCTCCATGTCGCTGCTGGGTCCGATTTGCAGGAACCACAAGTTTGTGTCGTCTGGCTTCGATTCATCGTTCAGGGCATGGGAGAGGGCGAGGTTTAGCTACATATTTCAGGAAGGTAGGTTCGCCGGTTTGGACGGGTTTTTGAGAAGTTCCAGCTCCCGAGAGAGTGAACGTGTTTAGGTACTTTCGGATTCGGGGCTCTCTGTACAAGGAGCTTCCTTCATTCCCCTTTGGAACGATCGGCTTCACTTCTGGACAGGGTCCTACCCTTGGCCGAGTTGGGGGAGGGTAAGATTTCTGATATTTATGGGCAGATTTGGATGACGGAGCTGGCTTCATTGGAAAAACTAAAGGGGAAAAGGGGAGGGTGAACTGGACTTGGCTTTGGAGTGGGGTGTGTGCGCGTGTGGAGTGAGGTCCTTCGCATGATCAACATAGTCTCCTCATGTGAGGGGTTCAGCTTGATCCAGTTCAAGGTGGTGCTTAGGATGCACCTGACCAGGTCGGGTACGAGGGTTTTTTTCTCAGGGATGGAGGATAGGTGTGAGCGGCGCTCTAGGGGGCCAGAGAATCACAGGCACATGTTTTGGTCTCGCCCCAAGCCTGTTAGCCCAGGGATGTTGGGTATTCAGCTGGCTCCATGCCAGTCAGTGGCCATTTTTTGAGTATTGGAGCCGCCGGTGCCGCAGACGGGGACGAAGGCAGTTGTCCCAGCCTTCGCCTCGTCAATAGCCAGGTGGTGAGTTCTGCTTGGGTGGAGGCCCCCGGTGCTGGCAAGGCCTTGGCCTGGCTGGGGGACCAGGTTCACCCTGAGGGGGTCGGTGGAAGGGTTCTACTTGGATAGCAGCCTTCATCTCCTTTTTCAAGGAACTGGTTACCGTCAGCTGTTTGGGAGGCGGGGTTTGTTACGCTTTTGCTTTCATTATGGTTGGCTGACAGGAATTGGGGTTTGGATGGGTGTAGTTTATAGTGCTTGCGATATTGTCATTTTGTTATAATGAAAATCAGTTTTGACTCAAAATATATGTATTTAAACTGAATAGCAATTAGGGCAGCATGTGGCACAGTGGTTAGCACTGGGACCGCAGCGCTGAGGACCCGGGTTCGAATCCCGGCCCTGGGTCACTGTCCGTGTGGAGTTTGCACATTCTCCCAGTGTCTGCGTGGGTTTCGCCCCCACAACCCAAAGATGTGCCGGGTAGGTGGATTGGCCACGCCAAATTGCCCCTTAATTGGAAGTTAAATAATTGGGTACTCTCAATTTATTTTTAAAAATTAATACCAATTGCAAATGAAATCTGATCTCAGCAATGGTGCCCTCAAAAGTATCGTTGTTTGTCCTAAACCCCCATCTGGTTCGCTGATGTGGACTTTCGGGAAGGAAATCTGCCGTCCTTACCCGGTCTGGCCTACACGCGACTCCAGACGCACAGCAATGTGGTTGACTCTTAACTGCCCTCTGAAAAGACCAACTAGTTCAAGGGCAATCAGGGTTGGGCAACAAATACCGGCCTTAACAACACCCACATCACCTGAAAGAATAAAAAAGTTGCAGGGCTGCATGGAACAGGTAGAGAGGTGCTACCTTTCAGAAAAAACATCAAACTGAGCCTGCTGCACTTCGTTGTTTTTTGTTGCCAAGCTGCAGAAGAGTTCCATCAGCTTGGCATCATTAAATTCAGATTTATCGGATCACACCTCGCCCGAGGATTTGCGGGATCTTGCTGTGCACCCATGGTTGCTACGAGCGGTTACAAACGCTGCCAAAGAGTTTCATCGGTTGAGAAGCACTTTGGGACATCCAGAGGATGTGAAAATAAAAGTATTCTGAAAGCACAAGTTATATTTTTAAATAAGTGGGGGCTTTTGATGATGGAAGTCTCGAAAGGTTCGACAGCAAAAAGAAAATAATTGTCACCGCCTCTGGAAGACGACAAAAGTTTTTTTAATTTCGCAAGGGCTAAACTGGGATTACTCGAGATTCAAACATCATTCACCATGCTCCCCAGCATCAATGTGGGGCTTTGAAGTAAATCTTTTAATTCGAAAGAAAGTAGTGAGCACAGCATTGCCTTGGAAACATGGGAGGCCCGTCTTAGGATCTCATCCGCATCTGTAACTGAAAAGGTTGTGTTCCAGGTGGACGAGGGTTTGCCGGGGAGGGGGGGGGCAAACCCTCGTCCACATGTCCCAAAGAAACTGCCAAATGTCCAAACTACCACCAGAGGTCAGAGTTCACAGCCATCATGTGACCAGCTTCACAGTTCCCTCTGGACCTCTGGTTTTCCTTTTGCAAGTGCTAGCTTTGTGGGAGATCTTTGTAAAAAAAAAAGACAACGTCTAGCTTTTATTTTTGGATTAGAGAGGGAGGATATTGTTTTTCCGCATATTAAGGAACTAGGGATTCACCGAGGTGAGTCAGAGCTCACGCGAGACTCCGAATTGTGAATTCTGAGGCGGCCCGATTCCCTTGGGGGCAATTCTTTGAAGGTGGCATTGACAAGGCTGCGGAAAAAGCTTACGAAATTCTTGTGCTTTAATAATGAAAGGCAGAGAGTACAAAAGGGATAGAAGGCAAGCTGCAATTGGTGGGGGGGGGGGTTCAATTCCGAGCACCACCCTTCAGAAAGGATGTCAAGGTCTTGGAGAGGGGGCAGAAGAGGTTTTCCAGACAATTGGGCCAGAGAGGAAGGATTTCAATAAATTCGGACTACAGTAGCTGAGAGGGTTCTCCGCTTTTGAGATTATTCTCCTTGAAGCAGAGAAGGTTAAGGGAGAGTTGATATGATCGTACAGCAGTATAAGCACAAAAGGAGACCGTTCATTTCAGGTATGCACCAGCTTTTTGGAAGAGTGATCCGATTAATCCCACTCTCCTGCTCATCCCGCATTCGGACTATTTTTGTCCTTCAATATTTATACAATTCCCTTTGAATGATGTCACTGATTTTCCATCCAGCAACACATTCCAAATCCTAACCACACTGTGAAGAAGGGTTTTCCACATATTGCCTCTGGTTCTTGTCACATTCACCTTTATTATTACTTATAATCTGTATTACTGTCACAAGTAGGCTTACATTAACTTGGCAACGAAGGGGGCAGCACGGTGGCGCAGTGGGTTAGCACTGCGGCCTCACGGCGCCGAGGTCCCAGGTTCGATCCCGACTCTGGGTCACTGTCCGTGTGGAGTTTGCACATTCTCCCTGTACCTGCGTGGGTCTCACCCCCAAAACCCAAAGATGTGCAGGCTAGGCGGATTGGCCACACTATATTGCCCCTTAATTGGAAAAAATGAATTGGGTATGCTAAAATGTATTTAAAAAAACCTCTGCAATGAAGTTCCTATAAAAAAATCCCCTCGTCGCCACATTCCGGCAACTGCTCATTAAATCTGTGGGGCGGAATTTTCCATCCCGCCAGCCCCGCTTTCTGGCACGGTGCACCCTCGCCAGCAGTGGGATCCTCCGTTCCAGGCAGCAGCCAATGGGGTTTCCCCATTGTTGCCATCCAACGCTGGAGGGAAACGAGGGAGTCTGTCTGCGCTGCCGGTGAAGCGCAGGATCCCACTGGCTATTTAACCATCAGATATTCAAAACAACCCAGTCTACTTCATCCATCAAAGCCTCATCATTTTAAACACCTCTTCTTATCCTGGTCTCATGAATAATAATAATCTTTATTATTGTCACAAGTAGGCTTACATTAACACTGCAATGAAGTTACTGTGAAAAGCCCCTAGTCGCCACATTCCGGCGCCTGTTCGGGTACACGGAGGGAGAATTCAGAATGTCCAATTCACCTAACAAGCACATCTTTTGGGACACAGTTTGGCAAAACAATGAGGGGTTTTAATAGTTATGATCTGGAATGCACAGCCCCTGCAAAGGGGGGGGGTGGGGGGGACTGGAAGCAGATTCAACTGCTGGGAAATACTGACGTACAAAGGTACGTGGGTGTGCTGGTACACCAGTCACTGAAAGCAAGCATGCAGGTACAGCAAGCGGATAGGTTGATATTGACTGCAGCTGTACATGGTCTTGGGGAGACCACACCTCGAATATTACTTGTAGTTTTGGTCTCCTTGGCAAACAAAGGCAGACTTGCCAGCGAGGGAGTTCAACAAAGGTTCACTGGACCGATTCCTGCGATGGCAGGACTGCCGTACGAGGAGAGAATGGGTCAACTGGGACTGTATTCACTGGAGTTTAGAAGAGTGGGAGAGGGGGTCTCATTGAAACGTGTAACATTTTTAAAAATTCTTTCATGGGATGAAAGCACGGGCCAGTATTTCTCACCCATCCCCAATTGCATTGGCAGGGACATTTGAGAGAGTCACCCACACTGCGGTGAATCTGGATTCATATGTAGGCCAGACCAGGTAAGGACGGCCAGGGCTGGGCAGACGGGATGTAGCGATGTGGTTTCCTGTGGCTTGGTGCGGTTACTCCTTCCTGCTGCTATTTTCTATCTTTCCATGATAAAGAGCCCTTGCAGCTTGAAACCCTTTGTACAGCATCAACACAAGTCTGACAAATACTACAACTTAGAACAGCCGATAGTAAATGAAACATGGAAGAAATACTGCTCACAGGGGCTGGTTCTCTCTCTCTCTGCAAACATTATGACTGAAGAAATCCATCAACTGAACCCGACATCAACCCACCCTGCTCTTCAAGTTAATCCTTGGGGCGACAAGAGACGCATCAGTCCACACAATTGAGGAGGGCTTAAGGCAGAATGTTCTCAGGCTCTAATTTCACTCGTTTTCAATAGTGGGCCCAATTTATGTTCCACTTTAAAGATTAGAATCCTGTGGCTTTCAGAGGACAGGGTATTCAAAGACACTACAGCACTGGACTGAGATTTGATGCACTTTTAGAGTGCTAGCGCCCCCGGCGCACTGGTGTTAACGCCGCCCCCTTGTGGCTGCGGACTTCATGGCCCCGATAAGTGTCCAGCCTCTCTTCTCTCCCACCAAGAGAATTCGCGAGAGTGAGGGACAGGGGGTTGAATTTGGTCAGTCTCCATCAATGGTAGGTCTGGATCTCTGTAGGTGCAGAGGAAGCCGGTGGAGGGGGCAGGGAGGGAATATAAAACTTCTCATCAAACTTCCACCTCAAGAGCAATATTGCTGTCGGCCCCGATACAAGGTTCCTTGTTCTTGATCTTCATAAAATACTCGTCAGTTTGTCACCACCAGGCCCCCACCTCCTCAAGTGTTTGATTTTACTTTGCTGCAGCGGTTCTCTTCTCCATGCAGCTGTTAAGGTGCCAATTCCTGATCAGACACCAATATCGTTCCCGTGGTCACTGACCCGGAACACGCAAAAAGGTGTCACAGTCCCAATCCGCCCTAGTTCCAGGCCCAGCAATCCCACTCCAACCCTGGCCTCCCTGGGAGCTCTCGCACTGGTGAAAGCCTGTAACTGAACATCTGTTCCAGACCCGCCACGCACCAGATGTTAGACTGACTCCACTTCAGTGTCCTGTTACACACACACACATACATTATTCAAGTTACAGAATGAAAGTGCCAGCATGGAGCTGGTGCTGCTTACTGCCGGAAAGCTGCCATCGTGTTTTCCAGGTTTTCTCCCGCACCTGTTAAAAGGGAAAACAGAGACACTTCAACATTGAGGATTTTGTTTTCACCAAAGATTATAAGTTTTGCCAGCACATCTGGGTACACAGGTGTGGTACAGCTCTTCAATATCACAGTCATTCCCATCCAGCGATCCACTACACTTCAAAATCGGAATAGAAAAGGGTTTTAATTCTCACAATTGCCTTCTGGCCCCAAGTCAGATTCAATACAGAGACACGAGCACAGAATCTCGCCTCCAACACTCGAACGCTGCACCGAGGGAACGCTGCACCGAGGGAACGCTGCACCGAGGGAACGCTGCACCGAGGGAACGCTGCACCGAGGGAACGCTGCACCGAGGGAACGCTGCACCGAGGGAACGCTGCACCGAGGGAACGCTGCACCGAGGGAACGCTGCACCGAGGGAACGCTGCACCGAGGGAACGCTGCACCGAGGGAACGCTGCACCGAGGGAACGCTGCACCGAGGGAACGCTGCACCGAGGGAACGCTGCACCGAGGGAACGCTGCACCGAGGGAACGCTGCACCGAGGGAACGCTGCACCGAGGGAACGCTGCACCGAGGGAACGCTGCACCGAGGGAACGCTGCACCGAGGGAACGCTGCACCGAGGGAACGCTGCACCGAGGGAACGCTGCACCGAGGGAACGCTGCACCGAGGGAACGCTGCACCGAGGGAACGCTGCACCGAGGGAACGCTGCACCGAGGGAACGCTGCACCGAGGGAACGCTGCACCGAGGGAACGCTGCACCGAGGGAACGCTGCACCGAGGGAACGCTGCACCGAGGGAACGCTGCACCGAGGGAACGCTGCACCGAGGGAACGCTGCACCGAGGGAACGCTGCACCGAGGGAACGCTGCACCGAGGGAACGCTGCACCGAGGGAACGCTGCACCGAGGGAACGCTGCACCGAGGGAACGCTGCACCGAGGGAACGCTGCACCGAGGGAACGCTGCACCGAGGGAACGCTGCACCGAGGGAACGCTGCACCGAGGGAACGCTGCACCGAGGGAACGCTGCACCGAGGGAACGCTGCACCGAGGGAACGCTGCACCGAGGGAACGCTGCACCGAGGGAACGCTGCACCGAGGGAACGCTGCACCGAGGGAACGCTGCACCGAGGGAACGCTGCACCGAGGGAACGCTGCACCGAGGGAACGCTGCACCGAGGGAACGCTGCACCGAGGGAACGCTGCACCGAGGGAACGCTGCACCGAGGGAACGCTGCACCGAGGGAACGCTGCACCGAGGGAACGCTGCACCGAGGGAACGCTGCACCGAGGGAACGCTGCACCGAGGGAACGCTGCACCGAGGGAACGCTGCACCGAGGGAACGCTGCACCGAGGGAACGCTGCACCGAGGGAACGCTGCACCGAGGGAACGCTGCACCGAGGGAACGCTGCACCGAGGGAACGCTGCACCGAGGGAACGCTGCACCGAGGGAACGCTGCACCGAGGGAACGCTGCACCGAGGGAACGCTGCACCGAGGGAACGCTGCACCGAGGGAACGCTGCACCGAGGGAACGCTGCACCGAGGGAACGCTGCACCGAGGGAACGCTGCACCGAGGGAACGCTGCACCGAGGGAACGCTGCACCGAGGGAACGCTGCACCGAGGGAACGCTGCACCGAGGGAACGCTGCACCGAGGGAACGCTGCACCGAGGGAACGCTGCACCGAGGGAACGCTGCACCGAGGGAACGCTGCACCGAGGGAACGCTGCACCGAGGGAACGCTGCACCGAGGGAACGCTGCACCGAGGGAACGCTGCACCGAGGGAACGCTGCACCGAGGGAACGCTGCACCGAGGGAACGCTGCACCGAGGGAACGCTGCACCGAGGGAACGCTGCACCGAGGGAACGCTGCACCGAGGGAACGCTGCACCGAGGGAACGCTGCACCGAGGGAACGCTGCACCGAGGGAACGCTGCACCGAGGGAACGCTGCACCGAGGGAACGCTGCACCGAGGGAACGCTGCACCGAGGGAACGCTGCACCGAGGGAACGCTGCACCGAGGGAACGCTGCACCGAGGGAACGCTGCACCGAGGGAACGCTGCACCGAGGGAACGCTGCACCGAGGGAACGCTGCACCGAGGGAACGCTGCACCGAGGGAACGCTGCACCGAGGGAACGCTGCACCGAGGGAACGCTGCACCGAGGGAACGCTGCACCGAGGGAACGCTGCACCGAGGGAACGCTGCACCGAGGGAACGCTGCACCGAGGGAACGCTGCACCGAGGGAACGCTGCACCGAGGGAACGCTGCACCGAGGGAACGCTGCACCGAGGGAACGCTGCACCGAGGGAACGCTGCACCGAGGGAACGCTGCACCGAGGGAACGCTGCACCGAGGGAACGCTGCACCGAGGGAACGCTGCACCGAGGGAACGCTGCACCGAGGGAACGCTGCACCGAGGGAACGCTGCACCGAGGGAACGCTGCACCGAGGGAACGCTGCACCGAGGGAACGCTGCACCGAGGGAACGCTGCACCGAGGGAACGCTGCACCGAGGGAACGCTGCACCGAGGGAACGCTGCACCGAGGGAACGCTGCACCGAGGGAACGCTGCACCGAGGGAACGCTGCACCGAGGGAACGCTGCACCGAGGGAACGCTGCACCGAGGGAACGCTGCACCGAGGGAACGCTGCACCGAGGGAACGCTGCACCGAGGGAACGCTGCACCGAGGGAACGCTGCACCGAGGGAACGCTGCACCGAGGGAACGCTGCACCGAGGGAACGCTGCACCGAGGGAACGCTGCACCGAGGGAACGCTGCACCGAGGGAACGCTGCACCGAGGGAACGCTGCACCGAGGGAACGCTGCACCGAGGGAACGCTGCACCGAGGGAACGCTGCACCGAGGGAACGCTGCACCGAGGGAACGCTGCACCGAGGGAACGCTGCACCGAGGGAACGCTGCACCGAGGGAACGCTGCACCGAGGGAACGCTGCACCGAGGGAACGCTGCACCGAGGGAACGCTGCACCGAGGGAACGCTGCACCGAGGGAACGCTGCACCGAGGGAACGCTGCACCGAGGGAACGCTGCACCGAGGGAACGCTGCACCGAGGGAACGCTGCACCGAGGGAACGCTGCACCGAGGGAACGCTGCACCGAGGGAACGCTGCACCGAGGGAACGCTGCACCGAGGGAACGCTGCACCGAGGGAACGCTGCACCGAGGGAACGCTGCACCGAGGGAACGCTGCACCGAGGGAACGCTGCACCGAGGGAACGCTGCACCGAGGGAACGCTGCACCGAGGGAACGCTGCACCGAGGGAACGCTGCACCGAGGGAACGCTGCACCGAGGGAACGCTGCACCGAGGGAACGCTGCACCGAGGGAACGCTGCACCGAGGGAACGCTGCACCGAGGGAACGCTGCACCGAGGGAACGCTGCACCGAGGGAACGCTGCACCGAGGGAACGCTGCACCGAGGGAACGCTGCACCGAGGGAACGCTGCACCGAGGGAACGCTGCACCGAGGGAACGCTGCACCGAGGGAACGCTGCACCGAGGGAACGCTGCACCGAGGGAACGCTGCACCGAGGGAACGCTGCACCGAGGGAACGCTGCACCGAGGGAACGCTGCACCGAGGGAACGCTGCACCGAGGGAACGCTGCACCGAGGGAACGCTGCACCGAGGGAACGCTGCACCGAGGGAACGCTGCACCGAGGGAACGCTGCACCGAGGGAACGCTGCACCGAGGGAACGCTGCACCGAGGGAACGCTGCACCGAGGGAACGCTGCACCGAGGGAACGCTGCACCGAGGGAACGCTGCACCGAGGGAACGCTGCACCGAGGGAACGCTGCACCGAGGGAACGCTGCACCGAGGGAACGCTGCACCGAGGGAACGCTGCACCGAGGGAACGCTGCACCGAGGGAACGCTGCACCGAGGGAACGCTGCACCGAGGGAACGCTGCACCGAGGGAACGCTGCACCGAGGGAACGCTGCACCGAGGGAACGCTGCACCGAGGGAACGCTGCACCGAGGGAACGCTGCACCGAGGGAACGCTGCACCGAGGGAACGCTGCACCGAGGGAACGCTGCACCGAGGGAACGCTGCACCGAGGGAACGCTGCACCGAGGGAACGCTGCACCGAGGGAACGCTGCACCGAGGGAACGCTGCACCGAGGGAACGCTGCACCGAGGGAACGCTGCACCGAGGGAACGCTGCACCGAGGGAACGCTGCACCGAGGGAACGCTGCACCGAGGGAACGCTGCACCGAGGGAACGCTGCACCGAGGGAACGCTGCACCGAGGGAACGCTGCACCGAGGGAACGCTGCACCGAGGGAACGCTGCACCGAGGGAACGCTGCACCGAGGGAACGCTGCACCGAGGGAACGCTGCACCGAGGGAACGCTGCACCGAGGGAACGCTGCACCGAGGGAACGCTGCACCGAGGGAACGCTGCACCGAGGGAACGCTGCACCGAGGGAACGCTGCACCGAGGGAACGCTGCACCGAGGGAACGCTGCACCGAGGGAACGCTGCACCGAGGGAACGCTGCACCGAGGGAACGCTGCACCGAGGGAACGCTGCACCGAGGGAACGCTGCACCGAGGGAACGCTGCACCGAGGGAACGCTGCACCGAGGGAACGCTGCACCGAGGGAACGCTGCACCGAGGGAACGCTGCACCGAGGGAACGCTGCACCGAGGGAACGCTGCACCGAGGGAACGCTGCACCGAGGGAACGCTGCACCGAGGGAACGCTGCACCGAGGGAACGCTGCACCGAGGGAACGCTGCACCGAGGGAACGCTGCACCGAGGGAACGCTGCACCGAGGGAACGCTGCACCGAGGGAACGCTGCACCGAGGGAACGCTGCACCGAGGGAACGCTGCACCGAGGGAACGCTGCACCGAGGGAACGCTGCACCGAGGGAACGCTGCACCGAGGGAACGCTGCACCGAGGGAACGCTGCACCGAGGGAACGCTGCACCGAGGGAACGCTGCACCGAGGGAACGCTGCACCGAGGGAACGCTGCACCGAGGGAACGCTGCACCGAGGGAACGCTGCACCGAGGGAACGCTGCACCGAGGGAACGCTGCACCGAGGGAACGCTGCACCGAGGGAACGCTGCACCGAGGGAACGCTGCACCGAGGGAACGCTGCACCGAGGGAACGCTGCACCGAGGGAACGCTGCACCGAGGGAACGCTGCACCGAGGGAACGCTGCACCGAGGGAACGCTGCACCGAGGGAACGCTGCACCGAGGGAACGCTGCACCGAGGGAACGCTGCACCGAGGGAACGCTGCACCGAGGGAACGCTGCACCGAGGGAACGCTGCACCGAGGGAACGCTGCACCGAGGGAACGCTGCACCGAGGGAACGCTGCACCGAGGGAACGCTGCACCGAGGGAACGCTGCACCGAGGGAACGCTGCACCGAGGGAACGCTGCACCGAGGGAACGCTGCACCGAGGGAACGCTGCACCGAGGGAACGCTGCACCGAGGGAACGCTGCACCGAGGGAACGCTGCACCGAGGGAACGCTGCACCGAGGGAACGCTGCACCGAGGGAACGCTGCACCGAGGGAACGCTGCACCGAGGGAACGCTGCACCGAGGGAACGCTGCACCGAGGGAACGCTGCACCGAGGGAACGCTGCACCGAGGGAACGCTGCACCGAGGGAACGCTGCACCGAGGGAACGCTGCACCGAGGGAACGCTGCACCGAGGGAACGCTGCACCGAGGGAACGCTGCACCGAGGGAACGCTGCACCGAGGGAACGCTGCACCGAGGGAACGCTGCACCGAGGGAACGCTGCACCGAGGGAACGCTGCACCGAGGGAACGCTGCACCGAGGGAACGCTGCACCGAGGGAACGCTGCACCGAGGGAACGCTGCACCGAGGGAACGCTGCACCGAGGGAACGCTGCACCGAGGGAACGCTGCACCGAGGGAACGCTGCACCGAGGGAACGCTGCACCGAGGGAACGCTGCACCGAGGGAACGCTGCACCGAGGGAACGCTGCACCGAGGGAACGCTGCACCGAGGGAACGCTGCACCGAGGGAACGCTGCACCGAGGGAACGCTGCACCGAGGGAACGCTGCACCGAGGGAACGCTGCACCGAGGGAACGCTGCACCGAGGGAACGCTGCACCGAGGGAACGCTGCACCGAGGGAACGCTGCACCGAGGGAACGCTGCACCGAGGGAACGCTGCACCGAGGGAACGCTGCACCGAGGGAACGCTGCACCGAGGGAACGCTGCACCGAGGGAACGCTGCACCGAGGGAACGCTGCACCGAGGGAACGCTGCACCGAGGGAACGCTGCACCGAGGGAACGCTGCACCGAGGGAACGCTGCACCGAGGGAACGCTGCACCGAGGGAACGCTGCACCGAGGGAACGCTGCACCGAGGGAACGCTGCACCGAGGGAACGCTGCACCGAGGGAACGCTGCACCGAGGGAACGCTGCACCGAGGGAACGCTGCACCGAGGGAACGCTGCACCGAGGGAACGCTGCACCGAGGGAACGCTGCACCGAGGGAACGCTGCACCGAGGGAACGCTGCACCGAGGGAACGCTGCACCGAGGGAACGCTGCACCGAGGGAACGCTGCACCGAGGGAACGCTGCACCGAGGGAACGCTGCACCGAGGGAACGCTGCACCGAGGGAACGCTGCACCGAGGGAACGCTGCACCGAGGGAACGCTGCACCGAGGGAACGCTGCACCGAGGGAACGCTGCACCGAGGGAACGCTGCACCGAGGGAACGCTGCACCGAGGGAACGCTGCACCGAGGGAACGCTGCACCGAGGGAACGCTGCACCGAGGGAACGCTGCACCGAGGGAACGCTGCACCGAGGGAACGCTGCACCGAGGGAACGCTGCACCGAGGGAACGCTGCACCGAGGGAACGCTGCACCGAGGGAACGCTGCACCGAGGGAACGCTGCACCGAGGGAACGCTGCACCGAGGGAACGCTGCACCGAGGGAACGCTGCACCGAGGGAACGCTGCACCGAGGGAACGCTGCACCGAGGGAACGCTGCACCGAGGGAACGCTGCACCGAGGGAACGCTGCACCGAGGGAACGCTGCACCGAGGGAACGCTGCACCGAGGGAACGCTGCACCGAGGGAACGCTGCACCGAGGGAACGCTGCACCGAGGGAACGCTGCACCGAGGGAACGCTGCACCGAGGGAACGCTGCACCGAGGGAACGCTGCACCGAGGGAACGCTGCACCGAGGGAACGCTGCACCGAGGGAACGCTGCACCGAGGGAACGCTGCACCGAGGGAACGCTGCACCGAGGGAACGCTGCACCGAGGGAACGCTGCACCGAGGGAACGCTGCACCGAGGGAACGCTGCACCGAGGGAACGCTGCACCGAGGGAACGCTGCACCGAGGGAACGCTGCACCGAGGGAACGCTGCACCGAGGGAACGCTGCACCGAGGGAACGCTGCACCGAGGGAACGCTGCACCGAGGGAACGCTGCACCGAGGGAACGCTGCACCGAGGGAACGCTGCACCGAGGGAACGCTGCACCGAGGGAACGCTGCACCGAGGGAACGCTGCACCGAGGGAACGCTGCACCGAGGGAACGCTGCACCGAGGGAACGCTGCACCGAGGGAACGCTGCACCGAGGGAACGCTGCACCGAGGGAACGCTGCACCGAGGGAACGCTGCACCGAGGGAACGCTGCACCGAGGGAACGCTGCACCGAGGGAACGCTGCACCGAGGGAACGCTGCACCGAGGGAACGCTGCACCGAGGGAACGCTGCACCGAGGGAACGCTGCACCGAGGGAACGCTGCACCGAGGGAACGCTGCACCGAGGGAACGCTGCACCGAGGGAACGCTGCACCGAGGGAACGCTGCACCGAGGGAACGCTGCACCGAGGGAACGCTGCACCGAGGGAACGCTGCACCGAGGGAACGCTGCACCGAGGGAACGCTGCACCGAGGGAACGCTGCACCGAGGGAACGCTGCACCGAGGGAACGCTGCACCGAGGGAACGCTGCACCGAGGGAACGCTGCACCGAGGGAACGCTGCACCGAGGGAACGCTGCACCGAGGGAACGCTGCACCGAGGGAACGCTGCACCGAGGGAACGCTGCACCGAGGGAACGCTGCACCGAGGGAACGCTGCACCGAGGGAACGCTGCACCGAGGGAACGCTGCACCGAGGGAACGCTGCACCGAGGGAACGCTGCACCGAGGGAACGCTGCACCGAGGGAACGCTGCACCGAGGGAACGCTGCACCGAGGGAACGCTGCACCGAGGGAACGCTGCACCGAGGGAACGCTGCACCGAGGGAACGCTGCACCGAGGGAACGCTGCACCGAGGGAACGCTGCACCGAGGGAACGCTGCACCGAGGGAACGCTGCACCGAGGGAACGCTGCACCGAGGGAACGCTGCACCGAGGGAACGCTGCACCGAGGGAACGCTGCACCGAGGGAACGCTGCACCGAGGGAACGCTGCACCGAGGGAACGCTGCACCGAGGGAACGCTGCACCGAGGGAACGCTGCACCGAGGGAACGCTGCACCGAGGGAACGCTGCACCGAGGGAACGCTGCACCGAGGGAACGCTGCACCGAGGGAACGCTGCACCGAGGGAACGCTGCACCGAGGGAACGCTGCACCGAGGGAACGCTGCACCGAGGGAACGCTGCACCGAGGGAACGCTGCACCGAGGGAACGCTGCACCGAGGGAACGCTGCACCGAGGGAACGCTGCACCGAGGGAACGCTGCACCGAGGGAACGCTGCACCGAGGGAACGCTGCACCGAGGGAACGCTGCACCGAGGGAACGCTGCACCGAGGGAACGCTGCACCGAGGGAACGCTGCACCGAGGGAACGCTGCACCGAGGGAACGCTGCACCGAGGGAACGCTGCACCGAGGGAACGCTGCACCGAGGGAACGCTGCACCGAGGGAACGCTGCACCGAGGGAACGCTGCACCGAGGGAACGCTGCACCGAGGGAACGCTGCACCGAGGGAACGCTGCACCGAGGGAACGCTGCACCGAGGGAACGCTGCACCGAGGGAACGCTGCACCGAGGGAACGCTGCACCGAGGGAACGCTGCACCGAGGGAACGCTGCACCGAGGGAACGCTGCACCGAGGGAACGCTGCACCGAGGGAACGCTGCACCGAGGGAACGCTGCACCGAGGGAACGCTGCACCGAGGGAACGCTGCACCGAGGGAACGCTGCACCGAGGGAACGCTGCACCGTAGGTGCTGCACCGAGGGAAAGCTGCATCGTTGGTGCTGCACCGAGGGAAAGCTGCATCGTAGGTGCTGCACCGAGGGAAAGCTGCATCGTAGGTGCTGCACCGAGGGAAAGCTGCATCGTAGGTGCTGCACCGAGGGAAAGCTGCATCGTTGGTGCTGCACCGAGGGAACGCTGCATCGTTGGTGCTGCACCGAGGGAACGCTGCATCGTTGGTGCTGCACCGAGGGAACGCTGCATCGTTGGTGCTGCACCGAGGGAACGCTGCATCGTTGGTGCTGCACCGAGGGAACGCTGCATCGTTGGTGCTGCACCGAGGGAACGCTGCATCGTTGGTGCTGCACCGAGGGAACGCTGCATCGTTGGTGCTGCACCGAGGGAACGCTGCATCGTTGGTGCTGCACCGAGGGAACGCTGCATCGTTGGTGCTGCACCGAGGGAACGCTGCATCGTTGGTGCTGCACCGAGGGAACGCTGCATCGTTGGTGCTGCACCGAGGGAACGCTGCATCGTTGGTGCTGCACCGAGGGAACGCTGCATCGTTGGTGCTGCACCGAGGGAACGCTGCATCGTTGGTGCTGCACCGAGGGAACGCTGCATCGTTGGTGCTGCACCGAGGGAACGCTGCATCGTTGGTGCTGCACCGAGGGAACGCTGCATCGTTGGTGCTGCACCGAGGGAACGCTGCATCGTTGGTGCTGCACCGAGGGAACGCTGCATCGTTGGTGCTGCACCGAGGGAACGCTGCATCGTTGGTGCTGCACCGAGGGAACGCTGCATCGTTGGTGCTGCACCGAGGGAACGCTGCATCGTTGGTGCTGCACCGAGGGAACGCTGCATCGTTAGACATTCATAGGAGAGGTACAAATCGAGGCCCTCATCTACCCTCCCAGGGGAATGTAAAAGATGCCCGTCACTAATTTGAAGATGGCACCCTGACCATCGGATATCTCTCTCAATCAGGGCAGCACGGTGGCGCAGTGGGTTAGCACTGCTGCCTCACGGCTCCGAGGTCCCAGGTTCGATCCCGGCCCTGGGTCACTGTCCGTGTGGAGTTTGCACATTTTCCCCGTGTTTGCGTGGGTTTCGCCCCCACAACCCAAAGATGTGCAGGGTAGGTGGATTGGCCACGCTAAATTGCCCCTTAATTGGAAAAATGAATTGAATACTCTAAATTTATAAAGAAAACCACACATACCTCAATTGATATCACAAGAGCGGGTTATCTGATCATTTATCTCCTTGCTTTTGGGGGGGGGGAGGGGGATTGTTGTGGGCAAATTGGTTGCTATTGTCTCCTACATTATAACAATGACTACACTTCAAATAGTATTTCCAGGCGCTTCGGAATATCAAGAATCAAGTCCTTCCTTGCACAGGTATCAGGTTAGATGTGGCTGAAGAACTTGGAACCTTGCGGTTCAGCTTCTTTGGGATTTACCTGTGGAGCATGGCCATTCAAGGTTAAGTCACACAACTTGTCCGATTGGATTTATTGATAGTTTGGGGGTACCACCCAGAGAGGTTTTGCCAGGGTAAAAGAGAGGAGGTGAAACTCAGGGAGTGAGAGCACGCGTGTCTGGCAATGGAACTGAAAGGCAATGATGGGAAATGAAGGATGATGTGAACGTGGGCCTCTTTCTCCCCCCCCCCCGCCCCATGGTTCCCTCTGCCCCGGGACAGCGCCACCCCCCCCCATGGTTCCTGCCCCGGGACAGCGCCGCGCCCCCCCCCCCCCCCCCCCCATGGTTCCCTCTGCCCCGGGGCAGCCCCCCCCCCCCCCCCCCCCCCCAGATACAATGGAGTGTGAAAAAGAAACAACCTCAGAATAAGTTAAACACAACTCCTTCAACGTGACTGATGTTACAGCCAGTGTGAAACACATCTAGCTGGAAATGTGATACTCGGGTAGAGAATTCCGAAGTCAGCCTGGTCATGTCACCACAAAGATACTCCTAATTGCAACATCCAAAACCACAAAACAAGCAGTTACATGTGCACTGGCTGTGTCGGGGCCATTTAAACTTACCCCGGCAACAGCCAACATTCAAGATGCTGGACAGAGATGAAAAAAAAAACCAAAAACAAAACATCTTAATAAGACATCGCAGCAGCACGGTGGCACTGTGGTTAGCACTGCTGCCTCACGGCACCGAGGTCCCAGGATCGATCCCGGCTCTGGGTCACTGTCTGTGTGGAGTTTGCACATTCTCCCCGTGTCTGCGTGGGTTTCGCCCCCATAACCCAAAAGGTTTGCAGGGTAGGTGGATTGGCCACGCTAATTTGCCCCTTAATTGGAAAAAATGAATTGGATATTCTAAATTTATTTTAAAAAGACATCGCTTACACGTTTCAAATCACTTGTCACATTCGGCAGATGCGAGTTGCGGACTGATTCGGACGAGGAGCCACTCTCTGGACTTGGAATCTGCTGAACTTTTTAAGCTTTGTTCTTGGGGCGCGCCCATCACTCATTTCCTCCAAGGTGGTCTTGGTAAAGCCACCTTCCGCAATGCTTCTTTCTCCGGCAGTTATAAACAATGGAGTGGTTTGCTCGGCCATTTCAAACCCAAACTGAGCGTGCGTGAGCAGGTTATTGCGGAGTGTCACTTGATAGCTGATGACCCCTTCCATCACATTATTGCTGATCGAGGGTCGACTGACGGGGCGGTATTGGCCGAGTTGGATTTGGACAGTTTCTGGTGTACAGGACGTATATACCTGGGCAGTTTGCGATATTGCTGGGTTCTAGCTTTACAGGAATAGCTTGGCTAGGTGTGCGTCACGTTCTGGAGCACAAGTCTTGTAGCTTCCCCCAAAAGCTTTGAGATTTGAACTAGTCTTCAGAGCACTGTAGAAACATACAGTACAGAAGGAGGCCAATCGGCCCATCGAGCCTGCACCGGCCCTTCGAAAGTGCACCCTATAAAGCCCATGTCTCCACCCTATCCCTGTAATCCTACCAAGGGCAATTTAGCATGGCCAATCCACCTGCACATTTTTGCACTGTTGTGGGGAAACCCACGCGAACACTGGGAGAAAGTGCAAACTCCACATTAGTCACCCGAGGCTGGAATTGAACCAGGCTCCCTGGAGCTGTGAGGCAGCAGTGCTAACCACTGTGTCACCCTGGAGGCCTCCAGGCAACTAGCCTAGCAATGTTACCATTCGGCCACTGTGCCCTGAACAAAGAGAGAGAGCGAGAGAAAAACGCAACTGGTGCTCAGAGTTTATCTGCACTTTTTCCTCACTGCCTACTGTCTGCCGTTTTGTTTGTATCTCTCACTGACTTGCTCCCGAGAATTTTGGACGAATGGCAAATGGGACAAAACTCTTCCAAACCTCAACACAATAAGGGCGAATTTAGAACATTTTAATCTTGAAGAATGGCAAGCGAGTTTCCCCCATCTCTGCCCCACCACCCCAGGCCAATCAACACAAGACAATCCGAGTTCTCTGGTTGTGCGCCAACTGCCTGCTGGCTTTCCGACGTTTCAAAATGGGAAATGCACTTCACTGGCTGTGGAGAGTTGTGGGAGATCCCCAAGGAGGCTATATAAATGCACATAGTCTCTTCTCCCTGGAGCTTCCTCTACTTCTCCCGAGCAGAGATAATTAATTCTGTGATTGAACTTTGCTTAAACAGTGGAAACCATCTGAGAATTCTTCTTCCTTCTTTTTAGGAAATTATGAATTGCTTTCAACCAAACCACCAACTTGGAAATATTTCGACTTTGCTAGAAGACTTCTTCCCCTGACCACATCCTGCTGATCTGTCTCGAGTCTGGGGATTAGTGTGTTGTGGGGAACCTTCAATTGCTGACCCGTTCTTATGATGAGAAACTACGGCTATTGTTTCGTGCGCACAGACACACTTCCCAACTCTCCTCTAACTTCCCATAACTAGACCCAGGGTGGATCAACCAGAGAGCTGAACTCGGCCACAACTTTTTTATAAAAACATCCCCAAAGTTCATTCCTGGCATGTGGTTGTCGCTGCTGGGCCAGGGTTTATTGCTCATCCCTAACTACCTTTGAACGGAGGGCATTTGAGAGTCAACCACATTGCTGTGGGCCTGGAGTCACATGTAGGCCTGGAATCACATGTAGGCCGGACTAGGTAAGGATGGCAGATTCCCTTCCCCTAAAGGACATTAGCGAACCACATGGATTTTTCCGACAATTGACAGTGATTGCATGGCCATCACGGGCAACGTAGTAGCAGTGATTAGCACTGTTGCTTTGCAGCACCAGGGTCCCAGATCAGATTCCCGCTTGGGTCACGGTCAGTGCGGAGTCTGCACGTTCTCCCCAGTGTCTGCGTGGGTTTCCTCCGGGTGCTCCGGTTTCCTCCCACAAGTCCCGAAAGACGTGCTGTTAAGTGAATTGGACATTCTGAATTCTCCCTCTGTGCCCCCGAACAGGCGCCGGAATGTGGCGACTAGGGGATTTTTGCAGTAACTTCATTGCAGTGTGAAGTAAAGAGCGCGGAGAGAGAGAGGGCGAGACTTCAGTAAAGAGCGGGGAGAGAGAGAGGGCGAGACTTCAGTAAAGAGCGCAGAGGGGGCAAGACTTCAGTAAAGAGTGCTCTCGGGTAAGTCAGCTGTTAGTTTAAAAAACACAGTATTGTGACGTCACATGAGACTGTAACCTGATTGTTGGGCTAAATTTGAATATCTAGAGTTACTGATTTAAATATTAGTTTTGATTTAACTTGGATTACCAATTTTAGTTGATTTGAATTACTATTTAAAAAATTTTCATTAGACTTAAATAACTATTTTGGTTGATTTAAATTACTATTTTTAATTTGATTTAAATAACTTTAATTTCAATTAAATAAATATTTTAAATTTGTCGTCAGATCAAGAGGGATAAATACTCAGTTTAAAAAAAAAATCTAATTAAATAGTACACGGGGATTGGATTTAATCTGACAAAATCTTGCGAAAGTTTAATTTCAAAGGTTTAATTTAAAGGAATAAATCATGGCAGGACAGCTCCAAGGCGTGGTCTGCTCCTCTTGCTCCATGTGGCAGGCTGGGGACAGTTCCAGTCCCCAGGGTCAGCATGTGTGCAGGAAGCGTCTCCAGTTGCAGCTCCTGGAAGCTCGAGTTTCAGAGCGGGAGCGGCGGCTGGAGACACTGGAGCACCAGCGGGTGAGAGAGTATCGTGGACAGCACGTATAGAGAGGTGGTCACACCGCAGGCTCAGACTCCGCAGGCAGGAAGGGAATGGGTGACCATCAGACAGAGCAAGAGAGCGAGGCAGGTAGTGCAGGAATCTCCCGTGGCCATTCCCCTGCAGAACACGTATACCACTTTGGATACTGTTGAGGGGAATGGCCTCACAGGGGAAAACAGCAACAGCCAAACTCGTGGCACCAGGGTTGGTTCTGCTGCAGAGGGGAGGGGTGATGAGTGTGACAGTGCAATAGTTATAGGGGAGTCAATTGTAAGGGGAATAGACAGACGTTTCTGTGGCCGCAAACGAGACTCCAGGATGGTGTGTAGCCTCCCTGGTGCTAGGGTCAAGGATGTCTTGGCGGGTACAGGACATTCTGGAGGGTGAGGGTGATCAGCCAGTGGCCGTGGTGCACATCAGTACAAACGACATAGGTAAAAAAAGGGATGAAGTCCTAAAAGCAGAATACAGGGAGCTAGGAAGGAAGTTAAGAAATCGGACCTCGAAGGTAGTGATCTCAGGATTACTACCGGTGCCACGTGCTAGTCGGAGTAGAAATAACAGGATATATAGGATGAATACGTGGCTGAAGGGATGGTGTCAGGGGAAGAGTTTCAGATTCCTGGGGAATTGGAACCGGTTATGGGGGAGGTGGGACCTGTACAAACTGGATGGGTTACAGCTGGGGAGGACTGGAACTGATATCCTAGGGGGGCTATTTGCTAGAGCGGTTGGGGAGTGTTTAAACTAATGTGGCAGGGGGGTGGGAACCGATGCAGGAAGTTGGAAGGTAGTAAAACAGGGACAGAAACAAAAGGCAGTCAGGGGGAAAGTGTAAGGCAAAGAAGCCATAGTCAAAAATCAAAAAGGGCGACAGTACAAGGGACAGTGACTGAGGGGAGCTCAGTAAATAGGCCCAGGAATACTAAAAGAAATAAAACGGGAAGTGAAAACATTAATGGTAAGCGACGCGGCAGGTTGTTACAGGAAGATATGGGTTTGACGACAAGGAAAATTAAGAGAAAAGTTAATAGGAAAAATAACTTAGGAGAGGTTACAGATCAAGGTGTTTAAGATTCAAAACAGAGGTATAAAAGCCAACATAAGTGTACTTCACCTGAATGCTCGCAGTATTCGGAATAAGGTAAATGAGTTGATGACGCAAATCATCGTGAATGACTTAGTGGCCATTACTGAAACATGGTTAAAGGATGGTCACGACTGGGAGTTAAATATCCAAGGGTATCAAACTATTCGGAAGGACAGATTGGATGGTAAGGGAGGTGGTGTAGCTGTTATTTATGGATGACATCCGGGCAATAGTAAGGGATGACATCGGTGCTATGGAGGATAAGGTTGAATCCATTTTGGTGAAATCAGGAATAGTAAGGCGAAAAAGTCACTGATAGGAGTAGTCTATAGGCCACCAAATAGTAACATTAATGTGGGGCAGGCAATAAACAAAGAAATAACGGATGCATGTAGAAATGGTACAGCAGTTATCATGGGGGATTTTAATCTACATGTCGATTGGTTTAACCAGGTCGGTCAAGGCAACCTTGAGGAGGGGTTGATAGAATATATCCGCGATAGTTTCCTAGAACTGTATGTAATGGAACCTACGAGGGAACAAGCGGTCCTAGATCTGGTCCTGTGTAATGAGACAGGATTGATTCAGGATCTCATAGTTAGGGATCCTCTCGGAAGGAGCGATCACAATTTGGTGTAATTTAAATACAGATGGAGGGCGAGAAGGTAAAATCAAGCACTAGTGTTTTGTGCTTAAACAAAGGAGATTACAATGGGATGAGAGAAGAACTAGCTAAGGTAGACTGGGAGCAAAGACTTTATGGTGAAACAGTTGAGGAACAGTGGGAGAACCTTCCAAGCGATTTTTCAGTGCTCAGCAAAGGTTTATACCAACAAAAAGGAAGGACGCGGTAGAAAGAGGGAAAATCGACCATGGATATCTAAGGAAATAAGGGAGAGTATCAAATTGAAGGAAAAAGCATACAAAGTGGCAAAGATTAGTGGAGACTAGAGGACTGGGAAATCTTTAGGGAGCAACAGAAAGCTACTAAAAAAGCTATAAAGAAGAGCAAGATAGATTATGAGAGTAAACTTGCTCAGAATATAAAAACAGATAGTAAAAGTTTCTACAAATATATAAAACAAAAACAAAAAAGTGGCTAAGGTAAATATTGGTCCTTTCGAGGATGAGAAGGGAGATTTAACAATGGGAGATGAGGAAATGGCTGAGGAACTGAACAGGTTTTTTGGGTCGGTCTTCACAGTGGAAGACACAAATAACATGCCAGTGGACTTATGGAAATGAGGCTATGACAGGTGAGGACCTTGAAATGATTGTTATCACTAAGGAGGTAGTGATGGGCAAGCTAATGGGGCTAAAGGTAGACAAGTCTCCTGGCCCTGATGGAATGCATGCCAGAGTGCCAAAGAGATGGCTAGGGAAATTGCAAATGCACTAGTGATAATTTACCAAAGTTCACTAGACTCTGGGGTGGTCCCGGCGGATTAGCAAACGTGCCACCACTGTTTAAAAGAGGAGGTAGGCAGAAAGAGGGTAATTATAGGCCATTTAGCTTAACTTCGGTAGTAGGGAAGATGCTGGAATCTGTCAAGGAAATAATAGTGAGGCATCTGGATGGAAATTGGTCCCATTGGGCAGACGCTGCATGGGTTCATAAAGGGCAGGTCGTGCCTAACTAATTTAGTGGAATTTTGAGGACATTACCAGTGCGGTAGATAACGGGGAGCCAATGGATGTGGTATATCTGGATTTCCAGAAAGCCTTTGACAAGGTGCCACACAAAAGGTTGCTGCATAAGATAAAGATGCATGGCATTAAGGGGGAAGTAGTAGCATGGATAGAGGATTGGTTAATTAATAGAAAGCAAAGAGTGGGGATTAATGGGTGTTTCTCTGGTTGGCAATCAGTAGCTAGTGGTGTCCCTCAGGCATCAGTGTTGGGCCCACAATTGACAGATGATTTGGAGTTGGGGCCCAAAGGCATTGTGTCCAAGTTT
Organism: Scyliorhinus torazame; assembly: GCF_047496885.1. Lineage (NCBI taxonomy): Eukaryota > Metazoa > Chordata > Chondrichthyes > Carcharhiniformes > Scyliorhinidae > Scyliorhinus > Scyliorhinus torazame. Next base: position 214,011,148 of record NC_092718.1, on the reverse strand, counting down.
GCAGACGACACTACGATGAGTGGTAAATCAAAAAAGTGCAGAGGATACCGAAAGTCTGTAGAGGGATTTGGGTAGGCTAAGTGAATGGGCTAGGGTCTGGCAGATGGAATACAATGTTGACAAATGTGAGGTTATCCATTTTGGTAGGAATAACAGGCAAAAGGGATTATTATTTAAATGATAAATATTAAAACATGCTGCTGTGCAGAGAGACTGGGTGTGCTAGTGCATGAGTCGCAAAAAGTTGGTTCTCAGGTGCAACAGGTGATTAAGAAGGCAAATGGAATTTTGTCCTTCATTGCTAGAGGGATGGAGTTTAAGGACTAGGGAGGTGCTGCTTCAATTGTATAAGGTGGTTAGTGAGGCCACACCTGGAGTATAGTGTTCAGTTTTGGTCTCCTTACTTGAGAAAGGACGTACTGGCACTGGAGGGTGTGCAGAGGAGATTCACTAGGTAAATCCCAGAGCTGAAGGGGTTGGATTAAGAAGAGTGGTTGAGTAGACTGGATTGTACTCGTTGAATTTAGAAGGACGAGGGGGGATCTTATAGAAACCTATAAAATTATGAAGGGAATAGATAGGATAGATGTGGGCAGGTTGTTTCCACTGGCGGGTGAAAGCAGAACTAGGGGGCATAGCCTCAAAATAAGGGGAAGTAGATTTAGGACTGAGTTTTAGGAGGAACTTCTTCACCCAAAGGGTTGTGAATCTATGGAATTCCTTGCCCAGTGAAGCAGTAGAGGCTCCTTCATTAAATGTTTTAAGATAAAGATAGATAGTTTTTGAAGAATAAAGGGATTAAGGGTTACGGTGTTCGGGCCAGAGAGTGGAGCTGAGTCACAAAAGATCAGCCATGATCTCATTGAATGGCGGAGTTGCCCTGGTGGAATTGGAACTGGAGTTCCCACAGGATTACCCTGGGTCTCTGGATTAAGAGTCAGTGACAATACCACTAATACCACCACCTTCCCTCAAAACTGGGATTGGAAGCGAGACAAACAGGGTTCCTGCCCTTAAAATGCCCGAAGTTGTGACCAGGGCCAGGTGCATGATGGAGGCGTTATTGTAGGGCCTTTCTTGATAGGCGATCTGAATGGTCATTTTCACTCTCGCCCTTCTTGAGCTCATGGCTATGCCTGGACATAGATTTGCATATACATTTTCAAATCCCTCACCTCCTCCCTATCTCTGCAATCATTGCCAGCCCCACTACCCTCAGAGATCTCTGCACCTTCCATTCAATTCAACCCCCAATTTCCATCACTCGACCTTTGGTGGTCATGCCTTGGCTGCCCAGACCCAAGTTCAGGAAATCCCTCGATAAATCTCTCCACCTTTCTCTCTCTCCCTTCGGTTAAAAGATGGTCCTTAAAAAACCACCCTCTTCGACAAGTTATTTGCCCTGATAATTGGAGTGAAACTTTACTTTTGATGCTCCCCTGAAGCAATCTGGGACATTCGATTACACTGAAGGCGCTACATAAATGCAGCTGTTGTTGGGCAGTCTCTTTCTCTTCCCCCCCCCCCCCACCTCAGTCAAACAAACTGGTGGTCCACTGGTCAGTCCCCAAGTGAAGAATGGTCATTTAGACAAAGTTAGCAGAGCACAGCTTCTGATTGTACCTCCGTGAAGAACTGATCGATACTGCTCAGGCTCGGTTTAAAATATTAAATAATTTTTGCTGGTGCAACTTTTCCCACGGGTTGATTCCAGCCACGCTCAGCTGATCAGTGTTGCAAATGAGGATATGTCCCTGTGGTAGACCTGGACCTGCTGACTCGTCCTTGTGATCAGAACCCACAGTCACAACATTGTGACATCTTCGAGGAAACAGGCCCGCTTTCTCACCCACTACATTCACAAGGACTGACCCCTGGGTTATCTGCTGGGGATAAGCATAGTCACTGAGATGACCTCAGGACATGTCTGGGCTGGTGACACCACTACCCCTGCAGCGCACGATCCTGTGGACTTGGACCAAAACCCACCGACTGAAGAAAGCAGCTTTTGGGAGAGTAAAAAGAATCCGGTGTCCCCACCAACTAGTCCCCGGCAGAGGGCAGGTATTGAACTCAGGATTAGAAAAACAAATCAAGGGGCCAGTGGGAGTGCGCCTCCAGAACCTAAAATCATTAAGCTATATAGGCAGGTTGCTTAGACTAGGCTTCTATCCAGACCCGTGGCCTCAGTCACCTAGAAGGGCAGGCAGAGGCATCACAGGCACACCCCTCCCCCCCCCACCTGAAAATTCTCTTACAAGTCACACACCATTTTAACTTGGTTGTTCCTTCACTGTTGCTGGGTCAAAATGCAGGAACTCCCTCCCTAACAGCACATGGGCTGCAGTGGGGCTGAATGGCCTTCTCCTGTTAGGTCCGGAGACTGCGCCCCGAGAATGCTGACTTTTTAAAAAAAATAAATTTAGAGTACCCAATTCATTTTTTTTCCCCAATTAAGGGGCAATTTATCGTGGCCAATCACCTAAACTTGGGTTGTGGGGGAGAAACCCACGCAAACACAGGGAGAATGTGCAAACTCCACACGGAGAGTGACCCAGATCCGGGATCGAACCTGGGACCTCGGCGCCATGAGGCAACAGGGCTAACCCACTGCCGCCACCGTGCTGCCCTAGAATGATGACTTTTATGACCTTTATGGAGAAATGGGAAGGGACGTAATCCCAGGGACAGTCATCTGGCGCTAAGGCAATTGCTTGCAGAGATCGGTGCACCCGTGTCCTCGCCTCCCATTCGCTCTGCCGTTCCTGGAGATATCCTGCTGGAATGCTGCCAAACGCATGTTGACCATTAGTGGAAAACTCAACTGTATAGTTTTCCTTTTCACCCATTCCCAAGTATTGGAAAGCCAGTCAGAGTCGGTGCAACCAGCCAGGAGGAAAATATTCACTGGAAGATGCTAGGAGGTGACACCGACCGTACCACTTTAGTTACCCTGTCCTCGTTGATCGCTAGGGAAGGGTCTTGCGGTGAGTCAGAAGCTTCAAGTTCAAGTCCCACTTCAGGACTTGATGGTCAAGGAAGGTGGGTTAACATGACCAAACAGGTCAATTGTAATAATCTTTGTTTGTGTCACAAGTAGGCTATATTAACACTGCAATGAAGTTACTGTGAAAATCGCCTGGTCGCCACATTCCGGCGCCTGTTCAGGTACACGGAGGGAGAATTCAGAATGTCCAATTCACCCGACAGCACGTCTTTCGGGGACTTGTGGCAGGAAACCGGAGCGCCCGGAGGAAACCACACAGACACAGGGAGACCCCTGCCAATGTGCCCAAGATGGGCAGTAAGAGAGGAAGAGTCTGTAGGCCAGTTATAGCCCTTGTTATAGCCTCCGGTGACTTGTAGCCATGGACGTAGGCATAAAGCACATAATTTGTCTGCCTCAAGTGTCACGGAGCACAGGAAAGTCCAAGACATTGATCGATATTGACTAGTCTCCCAAAAGGATTAAAATTTAAAACCCACCTTGGGGTCAATCCCTTTCTGCTCTAATCATTCCCCAAACGGTCATTTTCTTCGGAGTCTAAACTCTAACCTTTTGTAGACTCGCGTCATCACCCACCCTCTGGAATATCCTCTCAAAGCCCTCTGCCCCTCTCTACCATGAAGAAACTCTTCAAACTCCCTATTCTAAGGGCAGCACGGTGGTGCACTGGATAGCACTGCTGCTTCATGGCGCCGAGGTCCCAGGTTCAAACCCGGCCCCGGGTCACTGTCCGTGTGGAGTTTGCACATTCTCCCCGTGTTTGCGTGGGTTTCGCCCCACAACCCTAAAGATGTGCAGGTTAGGTGGATTGCCACGCTAAATTGCCCCTTAATTGGAAAAAATGAATTGGGTACTCTAAATTAGAAAAAAAAAAAGAAAAAACCCTCCTATTCTGCTCGGTGCTCCTGACCGCACCTCTTAATTTCACCTCTTTGATATTTTTGCCTTCCCACCTCCGTAAATCCACATTAACTGGAGATAGTGTGGGGTAGTGGGTAACATTCCTGCTTCAGAGCCCGAAACTCCGGGTTTGAGGTCCCCCACCCCCCCAGGACGTGCTGGCCTAGGAAGTGTTTCAAACGGACTGACCATTCTTCCCACACACTCCAGTGACAGGCGGTAAGAGCGCGAGAGATTTCTGCCAGCCATGTGCTGGAAAGAACATTGGAGCCGTTATCACCACTGTTCAAAGACGTGCAGGTTAGGTGGATTGGCCATGATAAATTGCCCTTAGTGAGCAAAAAGGTTAGGAGGGGTTATTGGGTTACGGGGATAGGGTGAAGTGAGAGCTTAAGAGGGTCGGTGCAGACTCAATGGGCCGAATGGCCTCCTTCTGCACTGTATGTTCTATGTTAATAGCTCCAGACTACAATGCGTGTAACAAAAATATTTTTAACCACAGTAACTTAGGCTCTGTGAACTGTAACAGACCATTAGCTTATCCACATTGGGGCAGTTTTGTTCTACATTAAAAAGGGGTTTCATAAATACAAGCTCTTGAGTTACTTGTGTAATTTTCCCAGGTGACCGCCCACTGACCATGGTCTATCTGTTCGATCAGCAGGACAAGGACACACAAGAGGTAAGAAACCTTGAACTTGTCACCGATCCTCGTCTCCAGCGGCCTGCAATCAAAACCATCAAATGTGGCGAAACTGCACCACAATAAAGGAAAAACCAACCAATCTATCAGGGTGCCAGGTGACTCACGCAGAGTACATATGAGCTTTAGTCAGAGAGCACCCAGGTGTTACAACTGACCTCAAATTACAAGGATTAGGAGCAAGAGTCGGCACCTCGGCATTCTCCACCATTCAGTAAGATCACCGCTGATTTTCTAAGTCTACTCACCTTATCCCACACCCCAGGATTTCCCTAGTGTCTGAAAATCTTATTGATCTTGAACATACTCAATGATTGAGCTTTCGCCGCTTGCTGTGTCGAGAGGGTTTGGAGTACAAGACCAGGGATGCACTGCTGAGGCTGTATAAGACTCTGGTCAAACTCCAGTTGAAGTATTGTGAGCAGTTTTGGGCCCCATATCTGAGGAAGTTGTGCTGGCCCAGAGGAGGTTCACAAGAATGATCCCTGGATGAAGAGCTTGTCGTATGAGGACTCGGTCTGCACTCGAGGGAGTTAGAAGGATGAGGAGCGGGGGATCGTACTGAAACTTACAGGAAACGGAGAGACCTGGATAGAGTGGACTTGGAGAGGGTGTTTCCACTATTAGGAAAAACTAGAAACCAGAGGGCACAATCGCAGACTGAAGGGACGATCCTTTAAAGCAGAGATAAGATGAGGAGGAATTTCTTCAGCCAGTGGGTGGTGAATCTGTGGAACTCTTTGCCACATAGGCTGTAGAGGCGGAGTCACTGAGAGTCTTTTAGACAGAGATAGATAGGTTCTTTATTAATAGGGGATCGGGGTTATGGGAAGAAGGAAGGAGAATGGGCTTGAGAAACACATCAGCCATGATTGAATGGCGGACAGACTAGATGGGCCGAATGGCCTAATTCTGCACCTATGTCTTATGGAACAGAATTCCAACGATTCACAATCTTGGATGAAGAGATTTCTCACCCTCTCCCCCGCCCCCCAAGCCAGGGGAAATTGCCCGTCTGTTGTATCCTGACAAGTCTTCAGATTGTTTGGGGGGGGGGGGGGGGGGGGGGGGGGGGGGAAGAGAATGTGCAAACTCCAACACGGACAGTCACTTGAGGCACGGATTCGAACCTGGGACCTCGGTGCAGTGAGGCAGGAGTGTTAACCACTGCACCACCATGCCGCCCTAAATCTGGGAATGGGAATGCGAGGCAGCAGCAGGAATCGGACTCAACACCAGAGCTTCTGACAGTCAAAGATTCCCCCTCCAGACCATGACGCAGGTTTCCCAAAATGCTGGTGTTAGAATACAGCATGAGCCACAAGTACAGTTAGCCAAAAATCAGCAGTGTTGGAAATAAGGCAGGAAATGTGGCAACAACAATCAGTGGTTAGCGCAATTCCGAACATCAATCAGTGGTAGCACTATTGCTTCACAGCGCCCAGGGATCCGGGTTTGATTCCCGGCTTGGGTCACTGTGTGCAGAGTTTGCACGTTCTCCCCGTGTCTGCGTGGGTTTCCTCCAGGTGCTCCAGTTTCCTCCCACAAGACCTGAAAGACGTGTTTGTTAGGTGAATTGGACATTCTGAATTCTCCTCTGTGTACCCGAACAGGCGCCGGAGTGTGGCGACTAGGGGCTTTTCACAGTAACTTTAATTAAAATGAAAGGAAAATCGCTTATTGTCACAAGTAGACTTCAAATGAAGTTACTGTGAAAAGCCCCTAGTCACCACAATCTGGCGCCTGTTCAGGGAGGCTGGTAACTTCATTGCAGTGTTAATGTGAGCCTACAAGTGACACTAAAGATTATTATTATTATAACAATATCATATATACTGTGGGGTAGGACTTAACGAGGAACACAAGCCAGTGGAGATTAGTGATAAACCTGCAGTGTTCTAGTCAGAATGCACCGTGCAACACTTCCCCCAGTCCTACTGGCCAGGGAGGAGAGAAAAACATTTCAACGCTGGTGGCAGTGCTGACTAAGAATTGCCCTGTGCTAGCCCTCAGTATCAGATGTCCAAATATTGAGAAATGACTGGAGAAAACTTGACTCTCGGCCTGTAAAAGGAGACTTTGAGATATGCTCTTACAGACGTTTGCAAGATTATTAAATGGAATGGCAAAGCACCAATCTGGCACTTTTATTTAAACTGTCAGAAGAGGACGCAGGTTTCAAACAAGTTGGTGATAATCAATTTGGGTGAGGCTGGGGCAGCACGGTGGCACAGTGAGTTAGCACTGCTGCTCACGGCGCCAAGGTGCCAAGTTCGATCCCGGCTCTGGGTCACTGTCTGTGTGGAGTTTGCACATTCTCCCCGTGTTTGCAGGGTAGGTGGATAGGTCCCCGATAAATTGCCCCTTAATTGGAAAAAATGAATTGGGTAGTCTAAATTTATTTTTTAAAATAAAAAAATTTGGGGTGAGGCTGAGAGATGGGGAATATTCAACCGGATGCCCTTTCGAAGTCCCATTCAATTTTCAGTCCTCTTAAAGTGCCCAATTCCTTTTTTTTCCAATTAAGGGGCAATTTAGCGTGGCCAATCCACCTACCTGCACATATTTTTGGCTGTGGGGGTGAGGACCCACGCAGACACGGGGAGAATGTGCAAACGCCACACGGCCAGCGACCCGGGGCTGGGATCGAACCCGGGTCCTTGGCGCTGTGAGGCAGCAGTGCTAACCACTGCATCACCATGCCGCCCTCTAACCCAGCAACATAACCATTGTGCTAACTACTTTTGAAAATCTTGATTATTGTCACAAGCAGGCTGACATTAACACTGCAATGAAGTTACTGTGAAAATCCCCGAGTTGCCACACTCCGGCGCCTGTCGGGTACACAGAGGGGAGAATTCAGAATGTCCAATTCACCTAACAGCGCGACTTTCAGGACTTGTGGGAGGAAACACGTGATACCACAATCTACCCACCTTTAACACCTGCTGTGCTGTGAAGTTGCCAGCTAATTCATTCTATAATCAACCGGTTACTAATTCTCGTCTCAATTCCTTTCCGGCTCCACTGCACCGATACCTTCCATCCGAGACCCCCGCCCCCCCCCCCCCCCCCCCCATCCAAGACCCCCGCACCCCCCTCACAGAAACACAACTTTGTTCAGTGCACATCATTCAGTTGAGCTACCAGTTTAGGCAACCGTCATTGTGTCTTGTGCTGAGGCTGACAGGAATATGGAATCAGCAAATGGTGTAAATAACCTTCCATGATACCGGTAATCATACAGGAGG